>NC_057810.1:541646552-541912431 GCF_018294505.1 Triticum aestivum | reverse complement strand
ATGGTGAAGAACTTCGTCGTTCTTGATGCCGGCTCCCAGCAAGATCGTTGCCGGAAAGGCTTTTGGCGAAGAACTTCATCGTTCTTGACACCGGCTCCCGGCAAGATCGTTGCCGGAAAGGCTTATGGCGAAGAACTTCGTCGTTCTTGACACCGGCTCTCGACAAGATCGTTGCCGGAAAGGCTTATGGCGAAGAACTTCGTCGTTCTTGACGCCGGCTCCCGGCAAGATCGTTTCTGGAAAGGCTTATGCCGAAGAACTTCGTCGTTCTTGACGCCGGCTCCCGACAAGATCGTTGCCGGAAAGATTGGCCCTAGGGGCGTTGCTAGCCCCCGGGCCATAACTGCATTTAAACATGACAAGTGATTAGCATCCGAAGTGCACTTAACTCGCTTGCGAATTTTGACCTTTGCTGCATATTCCCTATGCCTGCTGGAATGCTTTCCGGTGCGTACGATCCAGCCAGTAGCGCTTGAGGGAATGGGCCCTTAGCGGCTATTCGGGAACATCGCCTCCCGGAAAGGTTTACCTTCTTGGTTCTAGCGCAACCGCACAAGTTGCCGAGCGGACTCGAGGCAACATGGAGTGCAACTAGCCCCGAGAAGGCTCCTTGGCATACAGGTCTATGCAGAAATCTCAAATAAATAGCGCATGCTATCTTCCTGTTCAACCTCTCTTTGTACGTCCACCCTACGCTTTCTAGGGAAACTTGCCGGTGCAGGCACCCTTGCCGCGAGCGCCGAGTGCGGAACTTCAGCAGCCTGTTGGCGGGGTCGCTACCGACAAGCAATCTTGTCGCAACTAGTTGCAGCTCGCTTAAGTTGTTGAGCTGACTCGAAACAAAGTAAGGGCGCTAGCGGCTCACTTAAGTTGCTGAGCGGACTCGAAGCAAAGTAAGGGCGCTAGCAGCTCACTTAAGTTGTTGAGCGGACTCGAAACAGAGTAAGGGCGCAACTAGCTACGAGTTGATTCCTCCGTGCACATGTTTTCCGTACAAAGAACAAGATCTCCGAGGCGGATAACCTTATATAGAAAGGAAATATCTAAAGTTTCGCACGACTTAGCTTTTTCTGTTGCCGCACTGGTGTCGTTCTTTTACTCGCCCGCTCCTTAGGAGCCATGACGATGAAGACCAGCTGAGCCTTGTGTGCACGCCGGATCGGATTCGCACAATCTCGACGCCCCCTACCTGGCGCGCCAGAGATGTCGGGGGGGATGCTGATTCCACCAACACATGGAAAATTTTCCTGAGTATTTCCTCGACCCCCTTTAACAGTACGGTGTTTCCTATGACTCAAGAAAGAGAAAAACAAAACTATGAAAATGAAAGTCTTCAAGCTTCATATTCCTCGCATGAATATCAAGTCTTCACGGACACACCAATTTCTTCACTTTCAAAGTCTTCATGAAAGTCTTCAGAAATACCAAAATCTTCAGTCGAAGATATTCATTTTTAGGGGTCGACTTTACCTGTAAATATCAAACTCCTCATAGACTTATAGACCTGTGTACACTCATAAACACATTAGACCCTTAACCTATAAGTCTTCAATACACCAAAATCACTAAGGGGCACTAGATGCACTTACACCCCAGCATCCCAAGCTATTATCCAAGAATGAGCAACCAACCAAGCTTGGGGATGCCCCCGAGTGGCATCCCCTCTTTCTTCTAACGACCATCGGTATTTTACTTGAGACTATATTTTTATCCGTCACATGATATGTGTTTTGCTTGGAGCGTCTTGTATGATATGTGTCTTTGCTTGTTTTATTTTGTCTTTCAATTCATCAATCCTTGCTGGACACACCTATTTGAGAGAGCCAAAATTATGTCATGACTTGTTAGAATTGCTCTCTATGCTTCACTTAAATTTTTATGAGCAATGGACTTGCTCTAGTGCTTCACTTATATCTTTTTGAGCACGGTGTGCTTAGTATTTTTGAAGAAATGCTCTGTTGCTCCACTTAGATTATTTGAGAGTTAGTAAAATTTTGAAGAAATTCTCTCTTGCTTCACTTAAATTATTTTGAGAGAAATAAAATATGTTATACTTATGATCTTCACTTATATTTGTTTGAGCTTATGAAAAGCAACATATGAAAATTAGTCCCAAAGTGATAGATATCCAAGAAGGATAAAGAAAGAAAGAAAATATGTCATGAAGATCATTGGATAAAATAAACTTGATTCTTAGTAATAGTTTTCAGATATGATGATGTGATATGTGAGTCATGTTGGTGAGTAATTGTGCGCTAGTAAGAATATTGGTGTTAAGGTTTGTTATTCCCTATGCATGCACGAAAGTCAAAAATCATGCAATGAAAATTATATCCTACTTGTGGTGCATTATTCGGTGTTAATTATGCTTAATGCTTGCTTATGAGATTATTATTTTCTTGGTTGGTCGCTTCTCAATCTTTTTTCTAGCCTTTATTTTGCACCAAGTATGACCTCTACTTGTGCATTCAAAATCCTTTAAACCAGTTTTGCCACATGAGTCCACTATATCTACCTATATGTGGTATTCTATTGCCGTTCTAAGCAAATTTGCATGTGCCATCTCTAATTTTCAAAATGAACTTCTGTTTTGTGTGTTTGTTTCGCTCGCGGAACGGTAACGGGTAGCTAATATTTTCCATGCTAGATGTGTTATTCTCACGATGAGTGTTTATTCACTTGTCATTGCACGGGAGTAAGGCAAAGGTATTAGGCATGCCCAGTCCCGAAATGCAAAAATGAATTTACTTTATGTTGTCAAATAATAAATTCCTTGGAAAGTGCTGGTATGGAGGGCACCTATGGATACGGCTAGCCATGGAAAGTGAAAGTTATGGTGGAAAAAGGAATAAACTTTACTTTATGTTTGGGAACCGCCTATGATATATCTAGCATGGAAAGTGTTGGGATGCTCCAAGTCGTTTTCATTGGTGGGATGGATACACCTCCCAAAATGTTTTTATCTCTAATTGTTCTCTCTGAGCTCTGGCACCTCTACAAATCCCTACTTCCCTCTGTGAAGGGCCTTTCTTTTACTTTATGCAATTTTTATTTTTGAAACTGAGTCTCCATCCTCTCTTATAAAAGCACCAACTAGGGGACAATATGATCGTACTTAAGTATTGGGTGTAGCTAATATTCGAGTGTGTTTCATGAATGGAACAATGTTTGAGCATGATGGGCTAGGGATAACTTGTTTTAGCATTTTGAAAGACATGGTTGCTTGTTGATATGCTTGAGTATCTAAATTATTATGTCAAAACTAGACTATTGCTTTGAATCACATAAAAGTCCAAATGTCCATGCTATGAAGAAAAGAATATGATATGACATGATAAACAACACTCCACATCAAAAATTCTGTTTTATCACTTACCTACTTGAGGACGAGCAAGAGTTAAGCTTGGGGATGCTGATACGTCTCCAACGTATCTATAATTTTTTATTATTCTGTGTTGTTTTATTATCAAACTTGGATGTTTTATAATCATTATATAGTCATTTTATATCATTTTGGTACTAACCTATTGACATAGTGCCAAGTGCCAGTTACTATTTTCTGCATGTTTGTTACATCGCAGGAAATCAATATCAGAAGGAGTCCAAATGCCACGCCAATTTACGATGATTATTTATGGGCCAGAAGGAACACAAAGGGCTCTGGTTGTACTTGGGGGGAGTCCCAAGGAGGGCACAACCCACCAGGGCGCGCCAGGAGGCCCATGCATGCTCAGGTGGGTTGTGCCCACTTCGGGTGCCCCCTGGACTGACTCTTTGCTCTATAAATACCCCAATATTCCAGAAATCCTAGGGGCGTCGACGAAATTTTCATCCAGCCGCCGCAGAGTCCAGAACCACGAGATCTGTTGAGGATATAACTACTGAGTGTAAACCACCCACGAGGGGCCGGTTCACGCTCATCTATATTGAAGCCCATGAAGACAAAGAAGATGGCGCTTTACTATTAAAGCTTAGAGGCCCAGAGCCCAAAGGCGGATTAGGGCCCATGGTTGTAAACCGCCATAGTCGTATAATTTGTATTGTAAGTTAGGGAAAGGAAGAGACCGAGCCGGACACTTGTATGAGCCGGCCTCAGGACTCTGTAAACCGACCCCGGGCGTCAACCTGTGTATATAAAGGGACGCCCCGACGGCGGTTCAGGGACAAGAAAACAATAGCTTGAGAGATAGGTAAAGCGGATTCGCTCCCTGCTCATTAAGATCAATTAATCCCACAACAACTGGATCGTAGGCTTTTACTTTCACCGCAAGGGGCCGAACCAGTATAAACTTCCTATGTCCCTTGTTCCAGTTTAAACCCTTTAAGTTAACCTCGTTGCGATGGCTCCACGACTAAGTCCTTCTGCTAGGACATCTGACGTGTTAATTCCACGACAGTTGGCGCCCACCGTGGGGCTATCGCACGATGGTTTCGAGTTCTTAAAGGGCAACTTTGAAGGACTCAAAGGGTACGCGGTTGACCGGATGACCAAGAGTCGTCGCGGCAAGCTCTACATCGACGACGCAGGCTGGGGCCCCGAGGTCGGCTCAATCGAATACGGGTACCGGGTCCCCTTTGGCGGAATTCATGTTTTCATCGGCAAGATCGGCAAACCAGGCCCTGAGCCGGACATCTCCACCGACCTCGTCGAAACGGCTCAGCGTGCAAGTCCTGCCCGAGTTCAGCCTGCCATGAAGCGTGCGTTTGTAGGGTTCATCCATGGTGCGGAATCTGAACTGGTGTCTGACGGTGATACGGCCATCTACTCAGATGGTGATTCATCCACTGGTGAAACCAAGTCACTGTATCAATTGCAGGATGGCCGGATTGGGGGATATTCCGATGGCGACAGTATTCCGGGCCCCTTTGAACCGCCAAACCAGGTTGCAATCTTCATGGCCGGTGCGCAGTCCACCATGCAATCTTCATCTAGAGCAACAATGATCTCTAGATCGGCAGCCACGGTAGGAGGCCCGGCGCGCCGGCCGGCTCAAGTTCTTGCCGATTTGATGGATGCTTTGACGACATTGTTGACCACGACAGTCACCCCGGAGACCCAAGATCAGTATAATGCGGATGTTACAAAACTAAAGGATCAGGTAACTCAGGCCAAGGCGGACTTGGCGGCTGAGGAGGCCAGGATGGCTGAAGAGCGGGCCGCTTTAGATGCCCAATCACAGCAGATCCAAGCGCAGAATTACCGGCTTATGTTGGATCAGAACGCGTCAAACGAAGTAATGAGGAAGAAGAACCGGTCTCGTCTGCCGCCGGTTTACGAGGGTATGTGAAAGTGCGTTATATCGACTAGAGGGGGGGTGAATAGGCGATTTTTATGAATTCTTCACCGAGGAATTTGCCGGTGAGGAAATTCCTTAGAGAAGAACTACTTGCAGTGGAATAAGTACTCAGAAGTAAGCATGACAGAATACACACATAGTCATCATGATGAAATGAAGACAAACACAGAGTACAGAAAGCTTAAACACAGGATAACACAAGATAAAGACAAATAGACTGAAGAAATTGAACTGAGGAAATTGAGAAAGTCTTCAGTCAAAGTCTTCAAACCCAGATATGAACAATCACTCAACACAGTAATGAAGAAATGAAAGAGTTGAGGAAATAGAACCAGTAAGGTTGGTGAAAACAAAGATTTGGTAGACCAGTTCCAACTGCTGTCTCAGTTGTCCGTCTGGTTGGAGCGGCTGAGTATTTAAACTCAAGGACACACAGTCCCGGACACCCAGTCGATGAGCACGCAGATCAGGACACCAAGTCCTCACCGTATTCTCCTTGAACTAAGGTCACACAGACCTTGTCCAATCACTCGTGGTAAGTCTTCAGGCGACTTCCAAACCTTCACAGACTTTGGTCACTCGGCGATCCACAATTCCTCAGTGATGCTCTAGACCATGACGCCTAACTGTCTGGAAGAAGCATAGTCTTCAAAGGTAACAAGCGTCGGATCCACGCAGGGTCAATCTCTTCAGTGATGCTCAATCACTTTGCGTTTGTAGGTGTTTGGGTCTGGGTTTTTCCTCACTCGATGATTTTTGCTCAAAGTCCTCGGAGGATGGGTTGCTCTCAAATGACAAGTGTCAGTTTCTCTCGGAGCAGCCAACCAGCTAGTGGTTGTAGGGGGCGGCTATTTATAGCCTAGGGAGCAGCCCGACATGATAAGACATAAATGCCCTTCGATGATATGACCGTTAGGTGGATAAGATATTTTGGGACAGCTGGGGCACAACACAGCAACGGTCAGAAATTTGACTCTCAAATTCCTCAGGGCTATCATGTTCCTCATTGTGTAGGCAATCCGCATTGGCAAATTCCTAACTCCTCAGTCAGAACAAATTCCTCAATGACCAGAAGAACTTCGTCTTTGTTACTGAAGAAATTGACTGAACTGTATGAGATTTCCAATGGCTTCACTCGAAGGGATTGGTAGGTGTAGGATTTTGAGTTGAGCATCACATGGAAATTTTTCCTTAGTATTTCCTCGACCCCCTTTAACAGTACGGTGTTTCCTATGACTCAAGAAAGAGAAAAACAAAACTATGAAAACGAAAGTCTTCAAGCTTCACATTCCTTGCATGAATATCAAGTCTTCACTGACACACCAATTTCTTCACCTTCAAAGTCTTCATGAAAGTCTTCAGAAATACCAAAATCTTCAGTCAAAGATATTCATTTTTAGGGGTCGACTTTCTCTGTAAATATCAAACTCCTCATAGACTTATAGACCTGTGTACACTCATAAACACATTAGTCCCTTAACATATAAGTCTTCAATACACCAAAATCACTAAGGGGCACTAGATGCACTTACAATCTCCCCCTTTTTGGTGATTGATGACAATATAGGCTAAGTTCTCAACGGGGATAAACATATGAAGTGTAAGTACTGATATTGAGGAATTTGATTGCAAGATATATAAGAACTCCCCCTAAAGATGTGCATAGTGAGGAATTTGCTTTTGAAGCAATACACACTTGAAGAGTTGAATCATGGAGATCTCCCCCTATATCTTGTAATTCATAGATGCATTTGACATATAATATGAAGAATTTGAAATGCATGATGAAATATGGTGCCTGAAGAAATTCAGCATGCGTGCAATAATATTAACGAGGAACAAGCATGCAGAATAACGCATCAAAAGTATAGGAGCACAGTGCATCAAAAGTATCAGATCACCATTGGGTTTAAGATTACAACTCGATCCAATAAAAGTTTCAGAAGAGCGAGAGTTGTAACTTAGCAAAAAAACGCCCATATAATAGACCCGCTTGAAGACTAACTCAGATTTCTCCCCCTTTGTCATCGAATGACCAAAAGGATCGAAACTGAGGACTAACGCCCCTGAAGAATATCAAGTTGATGGAGGAGCGTCAGCGTTGTTTGGGTCGGTTGTCGTAGTAGGGCCTGCCGCAGTGTCGTCCAAGTCTTCATTTTCATCAGTGTCGATGAAGAGTAGGAGCTGGCCACCAAGGAAGGAACCTTGACCTTCTTGAATTTCTTCGGTGGAGGTGCAGACCAGTCAAATTCTTCCTTGAGACCCATTCTCTTCAGATCTTCTGCGCTGTAGACATGAGATAGAACAGCCCAGGTACGATTGAAGGTTTCATGGAGGTAGTAGTGGTTTTTCTTCACTGCATTGTGTGTTGAGGTCATGTTGTGAAGAATTAAACCAAACTGACGCTTGACCCATTTATGATTGCGATCAACTTTCTAATGAAGACTAAGGAGTAACTCACGATCAGTCATCACCCTGGGTGTTGTGGCTTGAGGAATTTGCTCGGCAGAGGTGTTGGCGGCAGAGTCATGTGTGGCAGAGTCATCATTGGTGGAGTAGGATGCAACCTTGCAAAATTGACCATCCAATGGACGAATGCCTTCATCTATCACAGCAGTTGCCTTGCCTTTGTCATCAGCTGAGGAAAATGTTCATTTGAGGACTTCAATTGGAGGCAAGTAGCTGCCGTGGTTCAGAGTATCAGCCTTGTAATTGAGTGAAGACCTTGTCCTGATGAACCTCATAATCCATGGTGCATAAGGCTTCAGCTCAAATGGTGACATAGCAATATCCACCAGAGTCCTCATGAAGAAATCATGGAAGTTGATGGGAACGCCATGAATGATATTGAAAAGCATATTCTTCATGATGCCAATGACTTCTTCATCATTTGAGTCGTGGCCTTTGATAGGACTCATTGTCTTCGTCAGAATGCGATAGACAGTCTGTGGCACATACAGTAATTCCTTGATGAGGAATTTGGTTCGAGGGGCTTGCCCTGGCTTCAAGGGCTTCATCAGCACTTGCATGTAATGATTAGTAAGCTCAGGTTCGTTGTAGATGCAACGAGCACCTTCAAGGGGAGGACTGAGTGGGAGGGCACGAAGCAATTCAGTTGCTGGTGCCTTGTAGTGAGTATTTTCTGACATCTAGTCCAACACCCATGAGTTCACATCTTCAGAATTTCCTTTGATGTGCAGCGTTGCATAGAATTGAAGAATGGGTTCTTCATTCCAATCACAGATGTTAGTGCAGAAATTCAGCAATCCAGCATCGTGAAGAACACTGAGGACTGGATTGAAGCAGGCCAGAGATTCCATGTCCATGTGAGGAATGTGTTTATGATTGAAGACTTTGTCTTTGTTGAATAGCACTAAGGAATAGAAATTTGCTTGACTAGCAATCCAGAAACGCCTCTTCCTTATGCGAGCAGAATCATGGGGATTGTAGTCTGTGAAGAACACATACTTGTTGAAGAAATCTTCAGCCTTAAACTTTTGCTTCTTTGAGAATGGATCCTTTGGCTTGGGCAGAGGAGTGTCAGTGAGTTGCATCACAACCTCAGGAATCGCAATCTCCGGTTCTTCAGGCAGAGGAATTTCTGGTTCCTCTTCAGTGGCAGTCTGCATGTTCAAAGGATCAGCAGCAGCAGTTTCTTCAGCACTAGTGGCTGGAATTTCTTCATGCACAGACGAGGTGCGATGAGTTTCTTCAGAGCCCATTTGAACGGTTGGTGCAGGGGATTGAGGTATTTGTTGTATTGGGGTGAAGAGTGAAGAATTGGGATGCTGACTTTCCCAAAAGTCATCATTCATCACAGGCGTAGTGCATCCAATATCCACATCTTCATCTTCAATTTCTTCAACGCCAGCAACACGCATTAGCGAGGAAGCAACAAGCGTTGAAGGGATCACATCCACTTCAATTTCTTCATCAATCTGCTCTGACGAAGCAGTAGAATGATTTTCTTCATCAGATCCACTAGGGATAACATATTCTTCACCAAAAGGAACAAGGTCCTTTGATGGCATGGTGGAAATCGGAACAATATCAATTGGATTTTCAAGTGAGCTGGTCATAGGCTTCATTTTCTTCGGAGCTGAAGAATCTGAAGCAGATGATGCTTTCCTTTTCTTCACTGCAGCTCTCTCTGCAGCCTTGGTCTTCCTCACATCTGATGCAGATGGAAGGGTAGGAGTTGGTGTAGGCGCAGGAGCAGCTGAGGAATCTGTTTGAATTTCCTCAGGCGCAATTGATGCAGTTGCCCTGACTTCTTCATTTTCTTCAGGCGCACCACTAGTGGATGCCCTGGCAATGTCTTCAGTGGCTGGAATGGAGTCATCAGCCCTGGAACTAGCATTTTCATCAGCAGCCTGAAAGTCATCAGCGGTGCTGGCATGTTCTTCAGTTTGCTGAGTAGAAGCTTCAGCTTGAGGAATTTCTTATTCCGATGGGGCTGCAACAATGGTGAACTTCTCAGTCAGTTTAACGAACCTAACTTTGGCTCCTTGCCAATCAGCATAATAAGCATTGAAATGAGGGCTTTGATTTTAGACTGGATCTTGAGGAGTTCATCAGTTCTCATTTTGACAACGTTTTTCCACAGAAACTTCTCTTTCCTGAACCGAGCCTTCTTGATTTGTCTAGCCTTCTCAAATTTCCATTTCTCTTCAGTGATGAAATGGGTCAGCATGTGACTTTGGCCAGGAGTCAAATGAAAATCAGGCATAGGAGTGTTTGGGTCCTTGTGCCAGATATCAATGTAGTTGAGGATCGCCTTTGGATCCAAAAGCAGTGGCACATTTGTGCCTTTGGCTCTAGTGGCCCTTTCTTGCCTGTCTCTGATGATTTCTGCAAGTTCATCATCATCAGCTTCATCGTCAGATGGCACTTGGAAGGCAACCTATTTCTTCTTCAGATTTGGCCGAGGACCTCGACCAGTTGTTGCCTTTGTCTTCAGCAGAGTGGGGCGTGATGAAGAGTTTGGTGCAGCTGAGGAACTCATTGAGACACCAGAGGCAATAGAGATTCCTGCAGTCCTTTGGCACGTGGCCAGATGTACAGGTGTTTAGGACTTTGCCGGAGCAACTGAGGACTTTGGGGAAGGAGCTGAGGACTTTGGAGGAGCAGGAGCAGCATGAGGAAATGGCCGTGAGGGCTTTGAAGATTCTGGCCGTGAGGGCATTGCTGAGGAACTTGGCCATGAGGGCACAGTTGGTGAAGCACTTGGCTTGTGAGCGGGCTTCTTTGCCATTGATTTTCTAGGCCTGACAGAGGCCTCAGTGGCAGCAACAGTAGCAGAGTCTTCATTGAATTTCCTCACTGCTTCTTTGGCTTGTCTTGCCAACTTGGCTTGGCGTTTGGCCCATTCTTTAGGGAAATCCTCACCATGCTTGATGCTGGTGGGGTCAGCTTCTTGGCCAGGTGCCAATGGAGCTCTTGGGCATGGAGGATTTAGTGCGAATTTCTTCATATACTTTGGAGTTACATATCTGTACTCCCTCCATTCTCTTGCCCATCTCCTTTCAATCCTCTGTATGTGCACCTTGCACTGATTTTTGTTCTCCTTTCCAAACCTAGCCTCATCAGGTGTGCAATAGTCATCATAGATGTCCTCAGGTATTTCAAATGCAATCATGACCTCAGGCCTCTTTCCACCTTTCTGTGGTATCTTACCGTCTGCCATATTCTTCAGTTGAGGGATTTGAACAATCGAATTCTCTGAAGAAGTATGCAACTTTTCTTCGAGGAACGCTGCAAATGAGTTAAGTCGATGAGAACCTAGTGATTTAGCAGCGGACATGAGTACCTGTGTACAGAGTATAGTTGCAAGGAATTTGAAGAGGTCATATGCGTTCTCAGAAGGTTTTCAACCAGAACAAGTTTGAGGAATTTGACCAGATGAGTCTTGAAGAATTTCACTAAGCGTTCTTTATCTTAGGTTCCAGAGTTGTATAGATTGAGGATCCACACAATTGAGGAATCTTGAAGAAAAATGATGCTTAGAGAAACGAATCAAGAGCAGATGACTAGTGAGGTGTTTTGTGTGTGATGATTTGAAGAATAAAACACCTTTGAAGATTTTGTTGAGAAAATTTGAATCAAAGAGGGCACTAAAAGTAACTTTTAGTTACCCTTGATGAAGAACACGACGAACTGAGAAGTGTAGATTTGAAGCTCGTCAGTTCAGATCTTCCATGCCCTAACTTGGCGGAGGAAGACAGCTACGGCGGCGGTGGAGTGAAGATTTCCGCGGCCGGCACGAGTACGACGGCGACGAGGTTGAGGCAGTGAAGCTCTTCCTCACCGGCGATGATGGAGTAGCGGCGGCGCTAGGGTTTGAGAAGCTCGAGTGAGAGAGAGAGCGGTCGAGCAGAGTAAAGGAAGTGAGGAAGGGGAGAGGGGTATTTATAGTCGCAGTGAAAAACTGTTCGCCCGAAGATTTTGGACGAACGTGCCCCTGACCCTTCTCATTCGCTTGACATGTGTCACCCATGTACAGAAAAGTGGAGATTGTGTTAGATCGTGGGTGAATAGATAATTCTATCGTGGGATACGGGACGGTTTGAGCGGCAAAACCGAAAATTTGGATAAGATAAGATTTTAAGTTTTGTTTGCAATTTCTTCAGCTGAAAAGGACATAGTGAAGATTTTGAACGAGTTTCAAATAGAACGCACATGAAGAATTTGTGAATAGATTGGGTTGAGTATAGCATAGAGGGGAAAGGGTCCGATCACATTCACTTAGCAGAAAATGCAACTTGAAGAAATAGCCATAAGTGAATGTTGTATAGGACATAAACTCATATAAATATATATAGCCAATGAAGAAAACGACGGAAACAGTGAAGATTTTGCAAAGTTGAAGAATTTGAAAAACTGAAGAATTTCAAAACTGAGGAATTTCAAAAATAAAGATTTTCAACTTTGGTGGTGGCGTGACCCACCGTATAAGAATGATGATTTCAGACACCACGTACAATTGTCGTAGGGTTCTGAGAATCAAATTCTTCATTAATTTCTTCACACTTAGAGTGTTATTCTTCATTGATTGAAGAAAAACGTTTCTTCATGTGTTGCACATCTAAGTCATCAATTTTGCATGAGTGTTAGGATGAGTGTCCTTTTTCAAAGAACATTTGAAGACTCTAAGATATTTAGCTCACACCGCAACTTGCTAAATCTCTTCTCATCCAAGGGCTTTGTGAAGATATCAGCTAGTTGTTCTTCAGTCTTCACATGATCAATAAAGATGTCGCCCTTCAACACATGATCGCGAAGAAAATGATGACGAATCTGAATGTGCTTTGTCTTCGAGTGCTGAACTGGGTTGTGAGCAATCTTGATGGCACTCTCATTGTCACAGTAGAGAGGCACATTCTTCACGTTGATGTCGTAGTCCTTGAGGGTTTGCTTCATCCACAGCAATTGAGCACAGTAAGAACCAGCAACAATGTACTCAGCTTCCACAGTAGACAGTGATACACAGTTCTGTTTCTTCGAGGACCAACAAACCAAAGATCATCCGAGGAAATGACAAGTACCAGATGTTGACTTGCGGTCCACACGATCACCAGCATAGTCAGAGTCAGAATATCCAATGAGATCAAAAGTAGAGCCCTTGGGGTACCATAGTCCTAGTGTTGGTGTGTGAGCTAGATATCGAAGAATATGCTTCACAACATTATGGTGTGATTCCTTCCGTGTAGCTTGAAATCGGGCACACATGCAAACACTAAGCATTATATCTGGCCTAGATGCACATAAGTACAATAAAGAACCAATCATGGAGCGGTATACCTTGTGATCGAAGTCAATACCATTTTCATCAGTGCATAGATGGCCATTTGTGGGCATAGGAATTTTGACCCCTTTGCAATCTTGCATGCCGAATTTCCTCAGAACATCCTTGAGGTATTTCTCCTGAGATATGAATATGCCATTGTGCTGTTGACGAATTTGAAGACCTAAGAAGAATTTCAACTCTCCCATCATAGACATTTTATATTCTTCACTCATCATATAGGCAAATTCATCACTATAACGTTGGTCAGTACAGCCAAAGATAATATCATCAACGTATGTTCGGCACACAAACAGTTCACCATCATAAGATTTAGTAAAGAGAGTAGGGTCGAGTGAACTGGGTGTGAAGCCATTCTTCATGAAGAATTCCTTCAAAGTATCATACCACGCCCGAGGGGCCTGCTTGAGGCCATAAAGGCCCTTGTTGAGTCTGAAGACTTTGTCAGGATTCTTTGGATCTTCAAAACCTGGGGGTTGAGCAACATATACTTCTTCCTCAAGCTTACCATTGAGGAATGCACTTTTCACATCCATTTGATATAAAGTGATATTATGATGGTTAGCATAAGCAAGTAATATGCGAATAGCCTCAAGTCTAGCAACAGGTGCAAAAGTTTCATCGAAATCAATTCCTTCAACCTGTGTGTACTGTGTAGCCTTGAGCTACAAGTCATGCCTTATTCCTCACCACAAGGCCATTTTCATCTTGCTTATTGCGGTAGATCCACTTTGTGCCGATGATATTATGCTTGCAAGGATCTAGACATTTGACCAGTTCCCAGACATTGTTGAGCTCGAACTGATGTTATTCTTCTTGCATGGCCTGAATCCACTCAGGCTCTAGAAATGCTTCATCTACCTTAGCGGGCTCTGTGATGGAGACGAAAGCATAGTGCCCACAAAAGTTAGATAAATGTGAAGCTTTTGAGCGGGTGAGAGGACCTGGTGCTTCAATGTCATCGATGATCTTTTCAACTTGCACTTCTTTTGCAACGCGAGGATGAGCTGGTTGTCGTCGAGGAACTTGATCCGCATTTTCTTCAGCATTTTCCTCAGGTGCATTAGTTCAACGATCTTCGCGTTCTGGAATGAATTCTTCAGTAGATTCTTCGGTAGGAATGACATCCTTAGTCGCCTTGAACTTGATAGAATCGTCAGGTGCTGGTTCATCTATCACAGAAGGTAGGTGCTCTCTTTGCGAGCCATTAGTTTCATCAAACCACACATCTACAGTTTCAACAACCTTGTGAAGAGCATTGTTGAAGACTCTGTAGGTGTGCGAGTCCTTTTCGTAACCAAGCATAAAACCTTCATGTGCATTCGGTGCGAATTTAGCATTGTGATGAGGATCCCTAATCCAACATTTAGCACCGAAGACTTTGAAATAACTCACATTGGGTTTCTTGTCAGTGAGGAGTTCATAGGCAGTCTTCTTGAAGAATTTGTGAAGATATACTCTGTTGATGATGTGGCACACGGTATCAATTGCATCAATCCAAAAACGACGAGGCGTTTTGTATTCATCAAGCATAGTGCGAGCCATCTCAACAAGAGTTCTATTCTTGCGCTCCATGACGCCATTCTGCTGAGGAGTATAAGGAGCAGATAACTCATGAGTAATACCAAGTTCATCAAGATAGCCATCAAGACAGGAATTCTTGAACTCAGTCTCATTGTCACTTCTTATGTGTTTGATCTTCACACCAAAGTTGGTTGAAGCCCTCGAGGAAAATCGTTTGAAGACTTCCTGCACTTCTTGTTTGTAAGTGACAATGTGTACCCATGTGTAACGAGAATAATCATCAACAATAAAAAAACAATATAGAGATGCATCATTCATCATAGCAGAATAATGATTAGGACCGAAGAGATCCATGTGAAGCAATTCGAATGGACGAGTAGTGGTCATGATAGTCTTCGCTGGATGCTTGGCCTTGGTCATTTTTCCAGCTTCACAGGCACCACACAAGTGATCCTTGTGGAATTTGACATTCTCAATGCCAATGACATGCTTCTTCTTCGCAAGCGTGTGCAAATTCCTCATGCCTGCGTGACCAAGTCGTCGATGCCATAGCCAGCCTTCTGAAGCTTTTGCCAGTAAGCACACGGCTGGTTGTGGTCCTGTAGAGAAATCAACAATATATAGATCTCCTCTCCTAAAGCCTTTGAAGACTTTGGAATGGTCAGCTTCCATGATCACAACAGAACGATATCTTCCAAAGACAACAACCATATCGAGATCACAAAGCATTGAGACAGACATGAGGTTGTATCCTAAGGACTCGACAAGCATGACTTTGTTTATGTGTCGATCCTTTGAGATCGCAACCTTACCTAGACCCAATACCTGCCTTTTGCCTTTGTCAGCGAAGATGATATGCTTCAGATGTGATGGTGTTAAGGGAGCATCCATCAATAGGTTCTTGTCACCAGTCATGTGATTTGTACATCCACTATCGAGGGCCCACTCGTTTGCTTTGGGCTGATCATCCTGCAGATGAATTAGTCCATCTTACAAACTCATATACTTCATCAGTGAAGAATATAACGTCAATTTCATCAGTTCAATTTCATCAAGCAATAACACAGATAAGTAGTGTGAGGACGTGTGAAATGAAAGTTCATTTCATCATGATTCGCCTACATCCTTTCAGGCATTTTGTCAGCCCCCCAGCAAATTCTTCAGATGTTAAAGCACGTCTGGAGACCTGACCCTGTGGAAGAAGTTAGTTCTTTTTCTTCACCACCCACATCTGAAGGGGTGGCAAAGAATTCATCACTCTGCGAGCACCATATGAGAAAGGTGGCATAGAAGCTAGTCCACTTCGCTTCACATAAGAGGGGTTAGGGTAAGCATATGAATAAGTAGAGAAATTCTTCGAGGACTTATGAACATAATGATTTGAAGAATAATGCCCATATTCATATCCCTTAGCTCTACCCTGCGAAACAGAACGGTTAGCATGATGATGTTCATATGAGGACTTTGATCCATTTGAGGAATTTGATCTACGTGAGGAATTTTGTTCGTATGAGGACTTGGATCCATATGAAGAATTTGGTCCATATGAAGAGTTTGATCTGGGGTTCCTATTCTTCACTGGTGGTGTCATGAGGACATTCACCTGAAGACTTTCAACATAACTTTTGGGAACCCAGATTTTCTTCATAGGGGAACCATTCCTGCAGTTAGTGCCAACATATCTAGCAAATACTTCACCATTCTGATTTTTGAACAGTTTATAGTTGGAGTCAAATGAGTCATCAGAAGAATGAGGAGATTCACATGTAAAGCCAGATAAGTTAGATGGATCAACTGGAGGTCCCTTTGCAGCAACCCATGAGGTTTTGGGGTACTGCTCAGGCTTTCAATATGTTCCATCAGCATTGAGTTTCCTCTCAAAGGCAATACCCTCTTTCCTAAGGTTCCTGTTGAGGATCTGCTTCTTAAGCACATCACAAAGAGTCTGATGCCCTTTGAGGCTTTTGTACATCCTGTCATATACAATTCCTTCAGCCCTACATCGTCAGTGATACTAGCAATGTCCTCAGATGAGGAATTAGTGATAGCAGAGGCAGGTGAAGAATTTGTAACATTTGAAGCATTTGAACATTCAGGTGAAGAATTAGCAGATTCAGGTTCAATGCACTTTAAGCATGGAGGGTCAAATTCTTCCTGAGTAGCGCTGATTTGTTGAGCAAGTAATGAATCGCGCTCCTTCTGAAGATCTTCATAACTCACTCTTAGCTTCTCAAGATCTTGCTTTCTTTGAAGAAATTCATAAGAAAGCTTCTCGTGATCAGATAAGAGAGTTTTATGATGACTTTGAAGGTTGTCAAACTTAGACTAAAGTCTCTGAAGATTTCCAGTTAAGTCTTTAATGCGGTCCATTTCATCACCCAACATATCATCACTTTTGTCTAGCATGTTTTGAAGTTTTTCAATAGCCTTTTGTTGTTTCACAGCAATCTTAGCAAGTTTAGAGTAGCTAGGCTTAAGATTTTCATCAGATTCATCCTCACTTGATTCAGAGGAGGGGTATTTAGTTACCTTAGCAGCCTTTGCCATGAAGCAATAGGTGGGAGCGTAGTCGTCATTGCCTTCATCAGCGTTGTTGGTGTTGCCATTTTCTTCAGAGTTGAAGATAGACTTGCTGACAAATGCGGTAGCAAGAGCTAGACTTGCCACACCTGACTCAGACTCCTCGGATGCCTCCTCTTCCTCATGATCCTCAGATTCAGCCTCAGAATCCATTTCCTTGCCAATGAATGCCCGAGCCTTCTTGGAGCTGCTCTTCTTGTGGGATGAAGACTTTGAGGATTTTGATGATGAAGACTTTGAAGATTTCTTCTTCTTCTTGGCATCATCAGAACTATAATCCTTGTATTTCTTCTTCTTTAATTCCTTGTCCCACTGAGGACAATCTTGAATGTAGTGACCAGGCTTCTTGCATTTGTGGCATAGCCTTCTCTTATAGTCACTTGATGAGGAATCACTGCTCCTTGAAGATTTTCCAAAGTGACCACGTCTTGAGAATTTCTGGAACTTCTTCACGAGCAGTGCTAGCTCCTGGCTCAATTCTTCAGGATCACCAAGGCTACTACCAGAATCTTCACATTCAGATTCAGACACTGCCTTGGCCTTCAGGGCACGTGTTTTGCCATAGCTTGAACCATAGAGATCTCTCTTTTCAGCAAGCTGGAACTCATGAGTATTTAGCCTCTCGAGAATATCAGCGGGATCTAGTGACTTGTAATTAGCACGCTCTTGAATCATCAGTGCCAGAGTGTTAAATGAAGAATCGAGTGATCTCAGCAATTTCTTCACCACCTCATGGTCGGTGATGTCAGTGGCACCGAGCGCTTGAAGCTCATTTGAGATATCAGTGAGGCAATCGAAGGTTTGCTGAACATTTTCATTGTCGAGTCTTTTGAAGCGGTTGAAGAGATTGCAAAGAACGTCAACACGAGAGTCACGTTGAGTTGAGACTCCTTCGTTTACTTTGGAGAGCCTATCCCAGATAAGCTTAGCAGTTTCCAAAGCACTCACTCTACCATACTGCCCTTTACTCAGATGACCACATATGATATTCTTCGCTTGAGAATCGAGTTGCTTGAATCTCTTCACATCAGCAGCATTCAGGGAAGGTGTGACTGAGGGAACACCATTTTCCACAACATACCAGAGATCGTTGTCAATTGCTTCAAGATGCATTCGCATCTTATTCTTCCAGTAGGGGTAGTCCGTGCCATCGAAGGTAGGACACCCAGCAGAGACCTTGATCATACCTGCGGTCGACATAACTAGAACTCCAGGTGGTTAAACCAAAATCACACAGAACAAGGGAGTACCTTGCTCTGATACCAATTGAAAGTGCGTTATATCGACTAGAGGGGGGGTGAATAGGCGATTTTTATGAATTCTTCACTGAGGAATTTGCCGGTGAGGAAATTCCTTAGCGAAGAACTACTTGCAGCGGAATAAGTACTCAGAAGTAAGCATGACAGAATACACACATAGTCATCATGATGAAATGAAAGACAAACACAGAGTACAAAAGCGTAAACACAGGATAACACAAGATGAAGACAAACAGACTGAAGAAATTGAACTGAGGAAATTGAGAAAGTCTTCAGTCAAAGTCTTCAAACACAGATATGAACAATCACTCAACACAGTAATGAAGAAATGAAAGAGTTGAGGAAATAGAACCAGTAAGGTTTGTGAAGACAATGATTTGGTAGACCAGTTCCAACTGTTGTCTCAGTTGTACGCCTGGTTGGAGCTGCTGAGTATTTAAACTCGAGGACACATAGTCCCAGACACCCAGTCGCTGAGCACGCAGCTCAGGACACCAAGTCCTCACCGTATTCTCCTTGAACTAAGCTCACACAGACCTCGTCCAATCACTCATGGTAAGTCTTCAGGCGACTTCCAAACCTTCACAGACTTTGGTCACTCGCCGATCCACAAGTTCTCTTGGATGCTCTAGACCATGACGCCTAACCATCTGGAAGAAGCACAGGCTTCAAAGGTAACAAGCGTCGGATCCACGCAGTTTCAATCTCTTTAGTGATGCTCAATCACTTTGGGTTTGTAGGTGTTTGGGTTTGGGTTTTTCCTCACTCGATGATTTTCTCTCAAAGTCCTCGGAGGATGGGTTGCTCTCAAATGACAAGTGTCAGTTTCTCTCGGAGCAGCCAACCAGCTAGTGGTTGTAGGGGGCGGCTATTTATAGCCTAGGGAGCAGCCCGACATGATAAGACATAAATGCCCGTCGATGATATGACTGTTAGGTGGATAAGATATTTTGGGACAGCTGGCGCACAATACAGCAACAGTCGGAAATTTGACTCTCAAATTCCTCAGGGCTATCATGTTCCTCACTGTGTAGGCAATCCGCACTGGCGAATTCCTAACTCCTCAGTCAGAACAAATTCCTCAGCGACCAAAAGAACTTCGTCTCTGTTACTGAAGAAATTGACTGAACTGTATGAGATTTCCAATGGCTTCACTCGAAGGGATTGGTAGGTGTAGGATTTTGAGTTGAGCATCACATGGAAATTTTTCCTTAGTATTTCCTCGACCCCCTTTAACAGTACAGTGTTTCCTATGACTCAAGAAGGAGAAAAACAAAACTATGAAAACGAAAGTCTTCAAGATTCATATTCCTTACATGAATATCAAGTCTTCACGGACACACCAATTTCTTCACTTTCAAAGTCTTCATGAAAGTCTTCAGGAATACCAAAATCTTCAGTCAAAGATATTCATTTTTAGGGGTCGACTTTCTCTGTAAATATCAAACTCCTTATAGACTTATAGACCTGTGTACACTCATAAACACATTAGTCCCTTAACCTATAAGTCTTCAATACACCAAATCACTAAGGGGCACTAGATGCACTTAAATTATGAATCTCTTCAATACACCAGGGGTCGGGCCCAGTAATCCGGCAGCAGTAAACCAGACCGTGGGACCTAGGGAGGCGCCAGATCAGCCACGGGTGATGGACCCGCCTTGACGAACAGACAACCCGCCGCAATACGTAACAACGCCACAAGGTCACTTCTCTAGGCCTTTGGATAACATGATTGCTGCAGCATCGCGTTTGGCAGCTATTCCGATGGAGGATGACTCACTGGCGGCGGTTGAGACACGATGGGCCAGGGATCTTCTTCAAACCGCTGTTGTGCAGCAGCAGTCTTAATCCTACAGTCGAGACAGAATACATTCAACCCCCCGTCGGAGCAAATGTTATAGCTGGCACATGGACGAACTGGTCGTGTCAAGCAGTGCACAGCGTCGTGAGCCCCTCAAGGGCCTAATCCGGCGCACAGCAGTTTGAATGCTCAGGATGTAGTGAACAATGGCAGAGCATGGTGCGAGGTAGAGTTTGTAGCGCAGTTGGCAGCGCAGTACCAGAATCAACCCGCTCCGATTCAGCCAGCGGCATCAATTGAACGTGGTTTGGCCTTTAGCTCTTGGGGAGTATCGTGCCTCACCCCGGCTCTGCGTAATGTGCGGCTGCCCAAGGATTTCAAGGGTCCGCGTAAACTGCCTAATTATACTGCCGATCAACCCCCCGAGGCGTGGGTTGAAAGTTATGAGATGGCAATGGAGATGCTAGATATAGATGAAGTGGCGTGTGCAAAATACTTCACCATGATGTTAGAAGGAACGACTCGTACCAGGCTGAAGAGCCTACCTGTTAACTCGATCAGTTCATGGTATGAGTTGAAGGCCAAATTTATAGCAAACTTCAAGGATACTTGCAAGCAACCTATGTCCATTGTAGATCTGGCGGCTTGTGTCCAAGGAGAGAATGAATCGACAACTCATTGGGTGCACCGGGTGTTGGTTCAATATCCGGCGTATCTCGTAGTAGGGGTCCTAAGCTAGGCGTCTTGGAGCGATGGTAACATGGACACGGGATTTTACCCAGGTTCGGGCCCTCTTGATGGAGGTGAAACCCTACGCCCTGCTTTTGATTGTATTCATATGGGGAGTAGTACAAAGTACATGTATCTACCACGAGGTGATAGTAATGAATATTAGATTGTCTATTGACTAGCCTGGCCTCGGTTTATATAAGACACCGGAGGCCTAGGGTTTAGGAGAGTCCTTGTCTTGGGCGCCAAGTCTTGTGGAGTCTTCCTTGTATGCGGCAGGGGTTGTCCAAACTGGCCCATGAGTATACGGCCATGGGGGTCCTCGGCCCAATCCAACTGATCGGGAGACAACGTGGTGAGTACCCCCTAGTCCAGGACACCGTCACTAGCCCCCTGAACCGGTCTTCAAGTTGGGGACGCTCCTCGATTCTTCCATACTATTCTTCATCTTCGGTCGTCAGTCTTGAAAACTGGTTCAACAAATCTTCTCGTCTTTGATCTTGAGGATCACCGAGGTGACTCCGAAGAGTTTACACGTCGGGTATCCAAGGAGCCCCTCTAAGTTTCTGGCCTTTATCAATGCCTTGTTATTTTTATGCCATACCTCGGGTTTGAAGTTGTTCCCGAGCGGCAACATCCTCTTGCGTCGGAGCTCCAACGTCGGACTGCATTCGAGGTATCATTAGCAGCCGAGCACCAATGTCGGACCACTTCCGAGCTCCAACTACGGAACGTATTCGAGCTCCAACACCGGACTGTGTCCAAGCTCCAACGCCGGACTGTGTCCAAGCTCCAACGCCAGACTATGTCCAAGCTCCAACGCCCGACTGTATCCGAGCTCCAACGCCGGACTGTGTCCAAGCTCCAATGCCGGACTATGTCCAAGCTCCAACGCCGGACTATATTCAAGGTGTCATAGATCACCTTGGTCCAAAAAAGTTGAAGGAGTTTAGCTGAGCTTAATACCGGAAATGCCCTCTATGGAGCCAGCCACTGGCATCCAAGCTTTATGCAGGACTGCTTCCGGGGTGTCTATTGTAGTCAAGCACCAACGCCGGACTGTATCCGAGGTGGTGCACCACCTCGGACATGGGCTGATTTTTATGAATTTAATTCCGAATTATGCAATGTAATCTCTGCCGAGATGTATAGCCAGTAGCCTTCAAGGTGCGTGTTGGCCTAATATCCGGGATGCACCTGAAGGAAAAAATCAAACCACTGATCCTAGTAGCCCCTACGACTCAGGTCGATTCATAAAATCAGCCTGAGGATCAATTCCCAGCTCGGCAGCATACTTAGGAATAGAAACACGGTGTGCAAAGTCCTCGAGAATCAGGTTGGGTGCGGCCGACTAACCTGAGGATAATAATCTCCTCGAAAACTATATTGCACTTTCAATTTTCTGCATTGGATTGTTAATGCAGTAGCCCCCGAGCCACTGGTCGGGTGGCGACACCAGATCAGGGGATCGGTGTACCCCTTTAATATTTGTAAATGATAAGCACGAAGCCCAGTAGCCCCCGAGCCTTAATGTGGGCACGGGTGGCCGAATTAAGGATCGATATCCATATTAAAATCACAAATTATGTGTAATGATTCTATGTATCCAAGTACTTTATGTCATTAATGCTCGGATCCGCATTGTACAAAACTCTGTTGACCGACCATCGGCTTCAACCTCCTCGGCCAGCAGCCGAGGAGTGTTTGTCCTACTTTATAAAGCCTTTATGAGGGCAAAGATTTACGGCAAACCAGGCACTCCGGGCATACGGTTTTATAAACAATGGTACAGAGAGAGACATGTTATATTATTGTTTAACATAAGAAACATCATCCAAAGAAAATAGTCCCGCTATCGGTTCCTTTCTTTGGGTTGTCATGCTAAGCATGATCATCAAACCTCAGCTCCGATCAATGTGGGAGGAAAATTCTGAGGATTTAATTCGGGGAAACCTTCCAAACTCTGTGGTCTAAATGAACCCAAATATTCACTTCCGTTGCGACCGTTTATAATATGAAAGTGGCCCATCCTCGGCTTCTACCCCCTTGTAGATGCTACACAGGGTGTTTCCGTACTAACAAACCAACCCTTAGCTGACGTCTCGGTGCCCGGAGGCGGTTGTGTTGGCGGAAACGAGGCAATCAGATATGCGGGCTTTATAACTTTCACTTAGTCATAGGAGCTTACAGTTGGGAGGCCAGCAAGTAGCCCCCCGGTTAGTGTTCGGCGACAGCCGAGGTCAAGCCGTAAACCCTTCGGCCAAAGTTATGAACGGCCCATCATTTAATATAGTCATCGGACCGCTGACCAGTTTACGCTTATTGTGACAGTCAGTTTTCGGCTTTCTCCACTGAGGTGCTTAACCATGCAAGATAGAAGCATAATCGCAGTGGTTCTCCCTTTGCACACCTAGCCGAACAAAGCAGAACATAGGAGGCAAGCACATGAGCCGGGCAACCCAACTATTGACCAAAGACACAATTCGAAACTGATGCATATATATCAATATCCAAGAATTTTTGCCGAATCTCTAAAGGTGTCCGGCGTTGCACTGCGAGATTTATGCGGAAAACACACAAATAGTTGAAAAGTGCCATAGGATTGGAAAACCAAAAAACGTCAGTAAAAACTCGACGTCCGAACTAGATCAATTGTTTGGTGCAATTCAGAAAATTGGTCTTAGAAACAAATTGTGCTTCTGTCGTGCTTTAACATGACACGCCCTATCTCAAGACTTCAAGCGGGTCATCCTACGGCTTCAACCTCCTATCCCGAAGGCGGAGTACTTCTCGTTAGGCCAGTTTAGCAAACTTTAGCGGCTTTGAGAGAGAAATTAGGCTCCCTGGCTATTGACCACACACTCGCGTCAAAAAAAGGAGTGATAGAAAAAAGACTTTGCAACGACTAAGAAGAAGAATACTTATTATAAAACAGCTCACATAAAGTTTAGAGCCCCCGAGTGACATGGGTAAAAGAATTTTATGTATAATGATTATATGTACCGAAGTACTTATATCATATATGTGTTCACCGAACTTTAAATGCGTCTTAACCGACCGTCGCCTTCTCCCTCTTCGGCCAAGGGACGAAAAGTGTTATGTACTCCACCTGTTGAGAATATCGACGGTGTTTCCGATAACCAGGCAATCAGGCCATAAGGCTGTAACAGACAAAGTGTGCTCAGGGAACTTATGCTATATTACCGACGAAGTGTAAGAAGCATCTTTGAAGAAAATAGTACCCCCACCGATACCTTTCTTCGGGTGGTCATTATTATTGTGAGACTTATGCAATAGATTTTTTGTATTCATGAGTTCTGTTGTGTGCCGACCATGATTGAAAACAATAAGAGTGCTAGCTTTTGGCTTCACCCAGTCTAAGGTCAGAGCTCGGACGACCCGGTCCTGACAATCGCAGAGGTGCTCCCTTTACTCCCTAGCCGAACAATCGGGAACGTAGGGGTAAGCACAGGAGCCAGGCAACCCAGTTTGCAAATCGCTTAAATCAACATGGTGCATATTGTGGCGTCATACACGAACAAGGAATGAAACCATACAAGTATAATCATTTGCAAGAGGAAAGGCTTCATAAGGGAAGCCCCCAAGTAAACGGGGTATTTGAATTTGTGTGTCACTAACAAAGTTTGGACAAGGAAGTTTTTTCACAAACAAATTTTTGCCAAAAAAAAGTATAACGCTTTGTCGGACCGAACAAAATTTAAAATTTTAAAACTTTGAGCATGAAAGCGACTTAGCTGGTTAATGTGTTTGGCATTGATGATGCGGTCCGAGCTTATGGCGGGACAAGGTCCCAGCCCCCAAGCCGGTCCCGAGATGGCGGAGTGAAGAGCTCGGCAATCCGAAGTGGTGACATAGTACGGCCAATGCAAGCCGACAGAGTGACGCCGAAGTCCCCGGCGTGGGGTAACAAAGTGTTGATGATGCCCCCCGTCCAGCCGAGATGACGTAGTATGTCAGTACGCCGAGGTGGCAACACTGCCCGACCCGGATCGTTTTCCTATGCACAAAAATAGTGCGAACTAGAGATAATAGTAATAATAAATTTAAAAAAATGTTGCATAATAAATGATTTATGCAAAATGAGTAATAAAAGAAATATGGCATGTGCGCCGAACACTTGATGAGGTAAAGCTTTCTTGGCGATGTTGAATTGTGTCTTCAAAGATTGGGAGCCGATTTATGCTGATCATGCGACTAACAAGCTGATCATGCGAGCCGATTTATGCCGATTGGGACGACGGTGTCGGCTTGCCGAAGAGACCACATGACGCAGTCGCAGTCCATTACCTGCTTAATTAAATAATATAAAGGGAGAAAGGAAAAAGGAGGTCAAATCTCCCTGTGGTTGCGCTGAGCCGAACTCTCTTCGGACCCAATGGGCGTTGTTGTGCCAGGTAATGCACGATGTAAGTCAATTGCCTGCACAGATAAAATAGTGCAAGGCCAGAGATGATAATATATATGTTTTTTTATATATAAAATATCCTCTACTTAATTAACTTAAGTAGAGTAGATAATTAAAATATGGCCTGAACACCGAGGTCGGTTTGATGGCGTGACAGTGCGGCAGTGCGCGGATGTCGACATGGGTCAGAGTACCGTGAACGACGGTGATGAGGCATCTGCCCTGCCGTTTTAACGAAGCTCCAGTACGCAGAGTAGGTCGTATTGTATATGATGTGTCTGCCGGCCTGCGTTCATAAATCCGGGCTCCAAATTGCAAATGATTAGCATACTTTGATAAAAACCACAATCGTAGGCAAGAGATGTGAGGCGGCTAGTGGTAATGTGTGCATGAAAGCAAAACATACTACCATTAGCTAAGAGCATGCACAACCGCTTTAATCAAATATATAATAAATAAAAGGAAGGGCTGAATCTCCCTGTTGCTTGCCGTTCCTCGGCCTTAGCGTGCACTGCTTTTGTATGAGCCCTGCCGCCTGATGGGTTCGATTTGAATAGTCTGTTTCTCACAGACGGACACGTGTGCGCGAGCTTCCCCTGGGTCTCTATGGCGCGCACGGGTGGTGGTAGCTCGGATCGCTCGAGACCAATAGGCAGATAATTCCACACACAGGCACCACCGCCGGAGAGAAAAATTCCTGCGAACACAGAATAAAAGAGGCCGCAGAAAATATTCTCCGATGAATTAGTTATATGCGCTAGACAAATAGCTGGAAAAAATAAACTTGGTCAGCCACGGCCCTTCGCGAGGCTAGGGTATAGCATTGTTTATCAATCAGGTCTTCGAGATCCGTGCAGGACTAGAGGACTTGTTGTAGCTTCCCCAGCTTGATGTTCTACGTGGAAATCAATTAGGAGTCCCAGGCCCAAACTGCCGCATGCATGTGCGCGCTTTGTGGGACCTCACGTGGTGGTACAGGAGTAGCATGTTTCCACGGGTTAGATGTGCTCATCATGGCTGCCGCATAGCTCGGCGCCGCATAGCCGGCGCCGTATAGCTCGGATCCGATGTACTACCTAGAAGTGTACACGCCTTTGTTAAAAATCTCTAGATCTGCAGACAAAATTGCACGATGCAGCAGTGATGATTTTGCAAAGAAAATAATTTGAACAGATCTAGCTGAATAAATAACACCTGATTATCCCATCGATCCACGATGAACACCCAGCAAGCTCTCAATGAAAGCACCAACGTCGATTCAATATCCGGTGTATCTCGTAGTAGGGGTCCTAAGCTAGGCGTCTTGGAGCGATGGTAACATGGAAACGGGATTTTACCCAGGTTCGGGCCCTCTTGATGGTGGTGAAACCCTACGTCCTGCTTTTGATTGCATTCATATGGGGGGTAGTACAGAGTACATGTATCTACCACGAGGTGATAGTAATGAACATGAGATTGTCTATTGACTAGCCTGGCCTCGGTTTATATAAGACACCGGAGGCCTAGGGTTTAGGAGAGTCCTTGTCTTGGGCGCCAAGTCTTGTGGAGTCTTCCTTGTATGCGGCAGGGGTTGTCCGAACTGGCCCATGAGTATACGTCCATGGGGGTCCTCGGCCCAATCCAACTGATCGGGAGACGACGTGGTGAGTACCCCCTAGTCCAGGACACCGTCACCGGGTTTTAGAAATTTTGCATTCGTCAGGACGCATCAATCCTGACACGACAATTGTGACCTTGGAAGGTAATTGTCGGTTTAAGTCACTGAAGATGGGACGGCTCAAGCGTCACTGCAATGATGTGGGAACGCTCATGGCGGCTCTGGTTAAGTATGCTGATTCTGAGAATACCAAGGACCCCGATTCTGATGAAGAAAAGCAGGAGAAGGGAAAGAAGAATGCCGGTACAAAAGGACATCATAACTATGCGAGCCATGGGAACAATGGTAAGCGTAAAGCGGACAATTCAGATTTTCTGGCTAACACCAATATATAGGGCAATATGCAGCGCCGTAAGGGTAAACCGCCCCAGGGCGGTGGAGGCATGAATTTAGAACGCTTGTTAAACCAGCCCTGCCCAAAGCACGGGACAAAGGAGGTTCCGGCCACGCACCTCTGGAAGGATTGTTTCATAACGAGGGAATTCAAAAACTCTGATCTCTTTCGGTATGAACAAGGTCCATCCGGTGGTTCCGGTCCTGGGTTTCACGGGCCGGGTTATGATGGTGGCGGTTCAAACTCAGGATTTTAGAATAATCAGGGCAATCAGAACAACCAAGGTGGTCACAATCAGTAGAGTAATCAGGGGAATCAGCAGCAGTCGGGTTATCAGAGCAACCTGAAGCAGTTAAACGGTGGACAGTATCATGTCTTCACTACTAGTTTGTGCAAGCGCGATCAGAAGCTCCATAAAAGGGCAGTAAACTCTGTTGAGCCGGCAGTGCCCCGTTATCTATGCTGGTCTGAGCAGCCTATTGTCTGGAGTCGGGAAGATCATCCACCTCGGGTTGACAATCCGGGCCACCTAGCTTTGGTGGTTGCACCGCAGGTTGGAGGCTATAAGTTCATCAAGGTGCTCATGGACGGAGGGAGTAGTATCAATATCTTGTATTACGAAACCTTCCGGCGTATGGGGTTGACAGATAAGAACCTTAGACCGTCAAACACCGTTTTTCACGGTGTGGTGCCTGGTAAATCGGCTTACCCGGTTGGTAAGATAGCTCTGGAGGTGGTTTTTGGAGATTATCATGATTCAAGATCCGAGACGGTGACCTTTGAAGTGGTCAAGATCAGAAGTTTGTACCATGCCTTGTTTGGACGACCGGTTTATGCTAAATTCATGGCAAGGCCGTGTTATGTTTATCTGCAGCTCAAAATGCCGGGTCATAAGGGGACCATCACAGTTCATGGTAGCCGTAAGATTGCATTGGAATGCGAGGAAGGTGATGCAGCTTATGCTGAATCGGTTTGTGCAATGGAGGAGTTGAAGTTTTATAACGACAATGTTGATCCGACAGATATGACTTCTCTAAAGAAGCCAACTACAGAGCATGATCCGGCTTTGAAGTTTAAATCAGCTGATGAGACTAAATTGGTTGATTTTGTTCCTAGCGATTCATCCAAGCAGTTCAGCATCAGCGTCAACTTGGATCCGAAATAGGAAAGCACTCACATCGAGTTCATTCGTGAGAACCGGGACATCTTTGCATGGAAACCTTCTGACATGCCAGGTGTACCGAGGGAACTCTGTGAGCATACTCTTAATATTGATCCGAAGTTCAGACCGGTCAAACAGTTTCTTCGCCATTTTAATGAAGAGCGGTGCAAGGCCATTGGGGAAGAGGTAGCCCGGCTGTTGGCAGCAAGGTTTATTGTGGAAGTGTTTCACCCAGAGTGGTTGGCCAATCCGATGCTGGTTCTTAAGAAAAACGACACTTGGCATATGTGTGTTGATTAGACAGATTTGAACAAAGCTTGTCCAACTGATCCCTTTGCCCTCCCTCGTATTGATCAAATCATTGATGCTACGGCGAGTTGCGAGCGTTTGAGTTTCTTGGATGCTTATTCTGGTTATCATCAGATCAAGATGGCAGTTAAGGACCAGGAGAAGACAACCTTCATCACTCCCTTTGGAGCCTTCTGTTATGTGTCTATGCCCTTTGGGCTCAAGAGTGCCCAGGCAACTTATCAGCGCTGTGTGCAGAATTGTCTTCATACTCAGATTGGGCGCAATGTTCATGCCTATGTGGATTATATTGTGGTGAAGTCCAGAAAAGCAGAGACACTCATCACTGATTTGCAAGAAACCTTTGATAATCTGAGAGTTTATAAAATGATGCTCAATCCGGCTAAGTGTGTCTTTGGTGTACCGGCTGGCAAACTCTTGGGTTTTCTGGTGTCCAACCGGGGCATTGAGGCTAATCCGGAAAAGATCAAGGCTATCACATCCCTGGCTAAACCGGCATGTATCAATGATGTTCAATGTTTGGCGGGTAGTATTGCGGCTTTGAGCCGGTTTATCAGCAGGTTGGGAGAAAAGGCGATCCCTCTGTATCAGATGTTGAAGAAGACAGACAGTTTTGTTTGGAGCGATGTTGCTGATGCGGCGTTTGAGGACTTGAAGAAGCAGTTGGTTGAACTGCCGGTTCTTGCTGCTCCAGTTGATAAGGAGCCACTATTGTTATACGTGGCAGCTAATGCCTGGGCCGTTAGCATAGCTATTGTGGCCGAGCGCAAGGAGGCTGGGAAGGAGCACCCGGTTCAAAGGCCGGTTTATTATATCAGTGAAGTGCTCATTGAGTCAAAGCAAAGATACCCGCATTGGCAGAAGCTGGTATATGGGGTTTTCATGGCAAGTCGAAAGCTTAAACAGTACTTTCAAGGTCATCCCATCACAGTGGTCAATTCTGCTCCTTTGGGGGATATAATCCAGAACAGGGAGGCAACTGGCCGGGTTGCTAAGTGGGCTATCGAGCTTGGACCACACGGTTTGAAGTATATGCCTCGAACGGCTATCAAATCCCAGGCCCTTGTGGATTTCATCAATGATTGGACTGAGTTGCAGACACCGGAGGACAAACCGGATAGTACATACTGGACTATCCACTTCGATGGGTCCATGCAATTGGAGGGCTTGGGGGCTGGAGTTGTCCTTACTTCCCCTCGAGGTGATAAAATCCATTATGTTCTTCGCTTAATGTTCCCTTGTACTAACAATGCAGCTGAGTATGAAGCCTTACTCCATGGTATTCGAGTGGCTAAGGAAATGAACTTAAGCTGGGTACGATGCTTTGGAGACTTAGATCTGGTAGCCCAACAAGTTTCAGGTACTTGGGATTCCAAGGATCCACTCATGGCGGCTTACCAATGAGAGGTGGATATTGTCGCTACTCACTTCAAGGGTTATCAAGTGGAGCACATTGATTGGCGCAAAAATGAGGCAGCTGATGCTTTAAGCCGGCTGGGATCTCAGCGTAAACCGGTGCCACCCAATACCTTTCTCGATGTCTTGCACAACCCGTCAGTTCAGTTGCCTACAGAGGAGGACCTCGCTATTCATGATCCGGAGGCATAGTTGGTGGCCCTTTTACACATTATTCCAGATTGGACGGTTCCATACTTGGCGTATATGAACCGGGGTGAGTTGCTAGCGGATGCAGTTTTGGCCACACAGATAGTCCGGTGATCCAAGTCCATGGTTGTTCACAACGGTGAGATACACTGTTGCAGTGTCTCTGGTGTGTTCCAGCGTTGTGTTTCTCTTGAAAAAGGTCGTGAGATTCTACGAGAGATCCACGAAGGAGAATGTGGTCATCATGCCAGTTCAAAATCCTTGGTTGCTAAAGCTTTTCGTCATGGTTTCTATTGGCTGACGGCTCATGCTGATGTTGAGAACTTGGTAAGGCGGTGCGACGGTTGTCAGAAATTCTCACGACGAGCTCATGTTCCGGCTCAGGAGCTATGGATGATTCCCATCACCTGGCCGTTTGCTACTTGGGGGCTTGACATGGTAGGGCCTTTCAAGCGATCCAAAGATAAGAAGACACACCTGTTGGTGGCGGTTGACAAGTTTACTAAATGGGTTGAAGCAGAGCCAGTAAGCAAGTGTGACGCAGCCACGACGGTTCAATTTATCAAAAAGGTGATCTTCCGTTTCGGGTTTCCACACAGCATTATCATAGATGATGGCACGAACCTCTCCAAAGGCGAGATGGAGGACTTTTGTCAATGAGAGCACATCCGGCTTGATGTGTCATATGTGGCTCACCCCCAATCTAATGGTCAAGTTGAGAGAGCCAATCAGGAAATCTTGAAGGGTATCAAGCCCCGGCTTATGGTTCCTTTGAAGAGGACGCCAGGTTGTTGTGTGGAGGATCTACCATCTGTGTTATGGAGCATAAACACCACCCCAAACCGGTCTACGGGTTATACACCTTTCTTCATGGTTTACGGGGCAGAGGCGGTACTCCCAAGTGATATTCGTCATGACTCGCCCCGGGTTGCTAATTATGTTGAAGCGGACAACAAGCAAGCATGTCAAGAAGCACTGGACCTGTTAGATGAAAAACAGGACATGGCATTGGCTCGTTCGGCAGTTTATCAGCAGGACCTGCGGTGTTATCACAGCCGCTGGGTAAAAACAAGAACCTTTCAAAGAAGGCGACTTAGTGCTCCGGCTCATCCAGGATCAGACCGATATGCACAAGTTATCCCCACCTTGGGAAGGGCCCTTTGTGGTCAGCAAGAATCTGCACAACGGATCATACTACCTCATCAACGTTCGCGAGCACAAAGACTCAAGCAAATCGGAGGAGGAGACCCGTCGGCCGTGGAATATCGCTCTTCTACGGCCTTACTACAACTGAGCCATAGCCTCTCATTATGTACATATTTTGACAATGTATATATTATGATCAATATAATAAACCGGCATCCTTGCTACAAGCAGTGCCTCTGTCGTTCTTCCAATATTTCTTGGTTACAAGGGGGCTTCTTCTTACAAAGTGACGTCATGTTTGTCCATTAAATCGGCTATCATGCCACAATAAAGCTTGGGAGCTTCACACCCAAGGGGGCAAAGAGAGTACTGTTGCTAAAAGCACAACTCAAACATAGGCACCCATTGAGCACAGCTCACAAAGTTACTTGGGGGCTCTTTGTGCAAAGCAACAAAGAGTTTGAAAGGACCCATGTAATTGGCTATCGAGCCACGGCTTGGAAGCCTGGTGTATTCACCTAAAACCCGGGTTAACCCGCCTTCATCAAGTAAGCCACTCCTATCTAGGTAATCCTGGCATGACCCGCCGAACGTTTGACAAGTCAATCTTATATAGACCCTGAACTTATCAAAGTTAAAACGACGATTGGTTAGTTGGAGGCCCATCTTAAAAGGCTTTGTCAAATGGTTTAACTCAGAGGCCTGGTAGCCCATGAAAAGCCTCGAATTTGGGCCTGGCAGCCCTTGAAAAGCCTCAACTACAAGTTTTATTTGATTTTGTTTTTGCAAAGTTTCATCTCTTTTGATAAAGTTCTAAGATAAACCGGTGTCTACTGACCCGGCCAGATTATATGTCATTACATCAACTCGGTGTTTCTTAACCCGGCGTGGCTTACAGTTATCAGCTGTTAGCACATAATCAATTATGAACCGGCATCTCTTAATCTGGTTTGGCATTGACTATAAGTCGCCAGGATGATCATCCGGTGTTTATCATAACACGACATGGTTTATTACGCACCAGCACAATGCGATGGGCGTTTTCAAACACTCAAGGTTTGGGTTATCACCCTTACTACATAAAGTTGGTAAGCCAACAAAAGGTGATTTAATATCACAGGTATGATATATTTCATATTTCATTACTTTATAACCTTGGTTATGAGAATTCTGGTTCTGTATTGGGTATCATAACCCGTCCGGCGGTAAACCACCAGGACATGTTTAAGATTTTGAAATGCAGAAGGCAGGATTTTATAAGAAGTACTGATAATCCCCAAGTGCAGGGAATCATCATAGAAATTCCCAAAGGTGGAAGTGATAAGTATGGAGTGTTGAACCCACAAGGAGCTAAAGGTAAAATCAAGCCCTATCTGCCACTGATACGACTCTACGTGCACCGAACGTTTGCTTCCAACTAGAAACAAGAAATAAAAGTGTGTTGAGGGTCTAAAGAGGATAACTTTGTATGATATCGGAGAGCTAAAATATAAAAGTAGGTGCTGTTATCATAAAGTTAGAATATATTACTAAATAATATAAATAGCGATTGTGGAATAATGGTGGATCGGTGTTCGGAATTGTCCTAAGCAATTGTTAACAAGATCGATAGTTGTCATTGCAACTTCATATGAGGGAGAGGCATAAACTAACATATTTTTCCTACTTGGATCATATGCTCTTATGATTGGAACTCTAGCAAGCATCCGCAAATACCAAAGATTCATTAAGGTAAAACCCAACCATAGCATTAAAGCATCAAGTCCCCTTTTATCCCATACGCAACAACCCCCTTACTCGGGTTTAAGCTTCTGTCACTCTAGCAACCCACTATAAGTGAATCATGCACGTATTGCAACACCCTACAACGGGAATCCCTCACGCTTGCGCAACACGGAGGGCACCATAGGGCAGCACCAAAATAAAACATACAACTCGTACCAATCTTGATCATCAATCAACTCAAAGACAAAATATATCTACTCAAAACATCATAAGATGGCAACACATCATTGGATCATAATATGTAGCATAAAGCACCATGTTCAAGTAGGGATTACAGCGGGGTGTGGGAGAGTGGACCGCGTAAAAGAGATGAGGATGGTGACGTTGATGAAGACAATCACCGTGGCGATGATTCCCCTCCCGATGGCACTCCAGTGCCACCAAGAGAGAGGAGGAGAGGTTCTCCCCCTTGTGCTTCCTCCTCCATGGCTTTCCCCCTCTAGTCCTTGGCCTTCATGGCGATGATGGCCCCTCTGAGATCCTCCTCCATGGCCTCCGGTGATGATGGCCCCCTCCGGCAGGGTGCTAGAGAGGGCCTAGATTGATTTCTCGTGGCTACAGAGGCTTGCGGCGGCGGAACTTCCGATCTAGGTTACTTCCCGAAAGTTTCAGTATTTATAGGAATTTTTGGCGTTGGTTTCACGTCAGGGAGTTCTCCGGGCTGTCCACAAGATAGGGGGCCGCGCCCTAGGGGGGCTCCCCCCACTCTCGTGGGCAGCCCAGGACTCTTCTGGCCCAACTCTGATGCTCCGTGGTCTTCTTTTGGTCCATAAAAAATCCTCAAAAATTGGCACGTCAATTGGACTCCGTTTGGTATCCCTTTTCTGTAAAATACAAAAACAAGGAGAAAACAGAAACTGGCACTGGGCTCTAGGTTAATAGGTTAGTCCCAGAAATCATATAAAATGACATATGAATGCATATAAAACATCATAGATGGATAATATAATAGCATGAATACTTCATAAATTATAGATATGTTGGAGACGTATCAAGTACCAAGGCAAATAAAGCACGCATAGCAACAATCATGCCGGATTACAATATCAGGTAGTAGTGCACAATGGTAGAAGGTCAAAGTATTTCAACTAGCCTATTACAAGGCACTTTGATGCCCAAAAGAATAATTGTTTGTTTCCCACAATGATATATGTGAAAATCAAACCGGCTGCCGGATTATGATTCGTCACCAGGCTGACGTGAAGTTGAAGGATCATCTCGTGTCGGTTCAACCTCCTCCTCCTCATCCAGTGGCTGGAAGTCAAGGGTGGTCCAATCAATCCTGGTTAAGGCTTGAAATACAGCTTCATTGCTTATAAGATTGGACGTTTCAACGTCAGGAGCATAGGTGTGCTTACGGATTGGAGGGATTAGATTCTGTGCTTCTTTCCCAGCCGCGTCAACCCATTTGTTGTCTGCATCATAGCTGGACCGGTAGACAGACAAGTCAACCTCTTCAGCCAATTGGCTTGCCAGTGGACGCATCTCTTTTGTCAAGACTTTGAGGGCTTCATTATCAAAGCCTTATCTGTCTTCTTGTTGACCAGGATAGCCCTTTGCGATATCTGCCGGATCAAGATCAGTAATCCACGCTTTGGCCCGAGTCAGTGCTGTTAAAGCGCCAGCTCTTGCAGCAGGTCGCTTTGCCTCTTCCATCTGGGCCGGGGTCATAGATAGTTTGGCCAACGTATCCTTGATCAAGGTTGGTGCCGGTTTGTTGAAGGAGGCTGCACGGATGACTCGTTGAGCACCAGTATACAATTGTTCTATCAACGTATAGGCTGCTTTTAATTTCATCCGCATATTCGAGCCAAGATGCGCAATACGGCTACCTTCAACGGTTTAAGAATTTGCTGTTAAACCGGCAATTTCAAAGTTGTTTAAGAAAGGTTCTTACAAAGAGTACTTACCAAATATTGCTGAAGTCATAGCATTGACTTGATGCTTTAGCCTAGTTAGCTCATCTGCCACCGGTTTAAGAGTTGCTTCGGCATCTTTAGCCCGCTTTAATAGAGCAGCTTTTTTGGTTTCCCAATCCGCCCGCTTACTTTTGAAACCATCCTTTAATTGCTCCATGGCAGTTAAAGTGCCCTTTAGTTCTGTTGGAAATATGCCTTAGAGGCAATAATAAATTAGTTATTATTATATTTCCTTGTTCATCATAATCGTTTATTATCCATGCTATAATTGTATTGAAAGGAAACTCAGATACATGTGTGGGTACATAGACAACACCATGTCCCTAGTAAGCCTCTAGTTGACTAGCTCGTTGATCAATAGATGGTTACGGTTTCCTGACCATGGACATTGGATGTCGTTGATAACGGGATCACATCATTAGGAGAATGATGTGATGGACAAGACCCAATCCTAAGCCTAGCACAAAGATCGTGTAGTTCGTATGCTAAAGCTTTTCTAATGTCAAGTATCAGTTCCTTAGACCATGAGATTGTGCAACTCCCGGATACCGTAGGAATGCTTTGGGTGTACCAAACGTTACAACATAATTGGGTGGTTATAAAGGTGCACTACAGGTATCTCCGAAAGTGTGTGTTGGGTTGGCACGAATCGAGACTGGGATTTGTCACTCCGGTTAACGGAGAGGTATCTCTGGGCCCACTCGGTAGGACATCATAATAATGTGCACAATGTGACCAAGGGGTTGATCACGGGATGATGTGTTACGTAACAAGTAAAGAGACTTGCCGGTAACGAGATTGAACAAGGTATCGACATACTGACGATCGAATCTCGGGCAAGTACAATACCGCTAGACAAAGGGAATTGTATACGGGATCGATTGAGTCCTTGACATCGTGGTTCATCCGATGAGATCATCACGGAACATGTGGGAGCCAACATGGCTATCCAGATCCCGCTGTTGGTTATTGACCGGAGAACGTCTCGGTCATGTCTGCATGATTCCCGAACCCGTAGGGTCTACACACTTAAGGTTCAATGACGCTAGGGTTATAAAGGAAGTTTGTATGTGGTTACCGAGTGTTGTTCGGAGTCCCAGATGAGATCCCGGACGTCATGAGGAGTTCCGGAATGGTCCGGATGTAAAGATTTATATATGGGAAGTCCTGTTTTAGTCACCGGAAAAGTTTCGGGTTTTATCGGTAACGTACCAGGACCACCGGGAGGGTCCCGGGGGTCCACCAAGTGGGGCCACCATCCCCGGAGGGCTGCATGGGCCAAGTGTGGAAGGTGACTAGACCCAGGTGGGCTAGTGCACCCCTCACAAGGGCCCAAGGCGCCTAGGGTTTGGGGGAGGGGGCGCACCCACCTAACTTGGGGGGCAAGTTTCCCCTCTCCCCCCCCCTTGGCCGCACCCCAGATGGGTTTGGGCTGGCCGCCGCCCCTAGGGGTGGAACCCTAGGTGGGGGCGCAGCCCTCCCTCTCCCCCTATATATACTTGAGGGTTTTGGGGCTGCCAACAGATGAGTTTGACCTCTCCCTGGCGCAGCCCTACCTCTCTCCCTTCTCCTCTCCTGCGGTGCTTGGCGAAGCCCTGCATGATTGCCACGCTCCCCCATCACCACCACACCATTGTGTAGCTGCTGGATGGAGTCTTCCTCAACCTCTCCCTCTCTCCTTGTTGGATCAAGGCATGGGAGACGTCACCGGGCTGTACGTGTGTTGAACGCGGAGGTGTCGTCCGTTCGGCACTAGGATCTCCGGTAATTTGGATCACGACGAGTACGACTCCTTCAACCCCGTTCTCTTGAATGCTTCCGCTTAGCAATCTACAAGGGTATGTAGATGCACTCTCCTTCCCCTCGTTGCTGGTTTCTCCATAGATAGATCTTGGTGACACGTAGGAAAATTTTGAATTTCTGCTACGTTCCCCAACAAGTTCATCCTTGGCCTTGGAGGTTTCTGCTTGCTGGGACTTAATGTTTTCTTGAAGATCGGCAATCTGGGAATCTTTGTTGCTCAAGTTAGCCTAGAAAGGACAGATGATGAAAATGTTAAGATTGTTTCTCAAAGTCCCAAGCCCATAACAAGTTATACGCTTCGCACTTGGGGGCTAATGCGGATTGCTTCTTTTTGACTATTATTCAAAGTCCCAAGGCTCAATACAAGTATTAATCTTGGCACTTGGGGTCTAATGTGTAATTGATCAGACAAATCAAAGACAAAGGAATGCAACTAGGACAGATTTTGAACAGAAAAGTCCCGGTTCATCTTGTAGAGGTAAACCGGCCCTTGGGGGCTACACAGTTGAAGTTTTTTTTATCCAAAGTCCCGATTCGTCTTGAAGAGATAAACCGGCCCTTGGGGTCTGTGATGGAGTTGATATACAGTACAACAAAAATTTAAAGTGTGTGGAAGTTACCTCATAGCGCTCCTTCGTCATGTTGACTAAACCGGCCTCATAGTCAGGGCTTGTATATAGGCGGTTTAGGTATCCAGAGTGAAGTTCTTGAGTGGGGAGATGAGCATAGCTTGAAAGATCAGTCTTCCATTTGCCTTTCCCTTCAGCAGTAGATTCCACTTTGGCACTGTGCTTTGACAAAGCGACAGGATTACCAGGAGAAGTATGGCCAAACCCAGTAATCACAACATCATCAGTTGCTTTTGGGCTAGCCGGTTTATCTGAGGCCTTGGACGGGCTTGGCGGATCAGCAGTTGGACTTGGAGGATTGGCATGCGGGCTTGATGGATCGACATGAAGACTAGCCGGGTTAACTTCCGGCGAATCAACATCAGTGTTCTGACCTTGTGGGAGAGGATCATCCATAGCGATATCAGCATCTCCACCAGCACCTTCTGAGGTCCTCTCCGCTTCAATCCCATCAGTGGGGGCATTGGTTTTTGCTTTCTTGCTGAGTCGGGCTTTGGCGCTACAAAATGGCAAACAGAGGTTAATATGGTAAACCGGCGCAAGAAGGCAAAGCTAAAATTATTATACTTACCCAGGGACGGTCTTGAGGGGAGGCATTTGCATGGTTGATGAATCGCCAGAGGATGAATTGGAAGTTACCGGATAATTTGAGTCAGACAGATTAAGAGGGTATCGAAAGTAACCCGCCAAGGGATAAGACTTGTTATAATTACAAGAGACCTCTGCATGGCTCTTCCGGATTGGGGTGTCTAGTAAACCGGAGGAAGTGACTTGATGGCCACTATGCCGGGTTGTGCGACGAGCTTTAGGATGTTGTGGATCCAAATGAGTGAAAGGACGTGAACGTTTCACTTTTCAGACTACGCGACGGATTTTTCTTACTGGCACAAGATCGGAATTGGAGGAAAGGGAGATTACCTCTACATGGTCAGCACGGCTAGCTTCCGCATCATCCTGGTAATGGTCGTTGTCAATAAGATGTATGAAAAATGAACCAAGGGAGTCAAGTTCTACCTCTTGTTCCGAATCATCAACATCTTCGGGCGGATCAGGGGACTCGGCGGTTTTCTTCTTGGCTGGCCTCTTTGTGGCCTTGCTTTTGCCACGAGGAGCCCTCGCCGGTTTGTCTTGAGCTTTTGCCGGTTTGTCTTGAGCTTTTGCCAGTTTGTCTTGAGTTTTCATCTTCCATAAAGGATCTTTGGCCTGTAAGAATAAACAAAGGCTATCAGAAAAATGTAAAAGCAAAGACATATTAAAAAGCAGAAAGATAAAATCTTACAGCTGGCGGTTTGTTGGAGCCATAAAAGGGACCCAGCCCAGTCTTGGTGCACTCAACAATCGGTTCGTCTAGCATCTTTTTTACAGACTCAGTGACTTCATCATCATTCATATGTATTTCAGTGTGCCGTTGAGGGTCCTTGACATCCCCGGTATACTCATGCATCAACCTGATGCGGTGGCTTAAGGGCAGGATACCCCATGATACCCAGCAACGGACGAGGTCAATGTGTGTTAAGCCGTTTGCTAGAAGAGCCTGGAGCTTAGCAAGTTGAGGTGCATATGTTTGTCGTTCTTTGGCAGTAAGCCTTTGAGGCAGTGGATGTCCATTACTGAGTCGGTAAGCCCGGTAACCCGGCAAAGGATTTTCATCAGCAGGAGCAGTGTTCTGACAATAGAACCATGTTTGGTTCCAATCCTTGGGGTGGCTGTGATGTTTGGCATGAGGAAAATCGACTTCTTTCCTTTTTTGAATCGACACTCCACCAAGTTCAGTATTGGGCCCGTCAGAAATTTCAGTGCGGCGGTTTAAGTGGAAGAAGTCCCTGAAGAGTTCAACAGTTGGTTCTTCTTGAAGGTAAACTTCACAGAACAGATGGAAATTGCAGATGTTGGACGCAGAGTTCGGTCCAATGTCTTGAGGATGGAGTTGGAAGTTAGCAAGTACATCCCGGAAATTTTTTGATCCAGGAGGGCTAAACCCTCGGTCCAAATGCTGCATAAACACAACCACTTCTTCATCTTGAGGTTCAGGAGGGTTTTCGGCACCAGGGACTCGCCAATGAATGACTTCCTTCTTTTCCAAAGCGACAGTTAGGACATATCCAGTGAGTTGTTCTTCTGTGATCCGGGAGGGAACCCAATTGCAAGAAGAGAATTGTTTGGCCATTTTTTATGAAAAACTGTAAAGGAAGTGCAAATGCCTGTTCACGGTTCAAAGATTGATATGCATAAACTGGTATCAAATCGGAGAATTTAATCAAAAGCGTGTGTGTACATTAAACTGGAGGTGGATGTTCAAGGACAGATGGTGGTTTTCGAGAGGGCTAATGGTACCTTCCGGATTGTCATTTTCTACAGGTTAAACCGCCTATAGTGGTACGAAGGGAAACAGATCTGAAAAATTACTAAGTGCTACACAAACATGTTTCACAAATTAAGGATTATTACTTTGGATCTAACACAGTTCAGGAAAAGGAAAAAATATCAAGGCCCTAAAATGGCGACAGCAGAACAGAGAGGAGCCAGATGAGATGTGTTCGTGGTCCTGAAGATATTATGCGGAGGCGAAATAAACTAAAAGCTTCGGCCGTAGAAGAAAAAGGTCAAGTTGATCTAGATTTGATGAGATAGTAAGGGCAAAATAATGAGCACGGACGAACACTGATGAACACAAATAAGCACCGAAACCCTAATGTAGATCTAGGGTTGAGTGAAGAAGGCTTACCGGATTCACAGGAGTAGCGGAGGAGAACAGCGGATCTCTGGTGCGTTCAGGTTGATGCAGCGGCCAGGGATGATGCAATGCTTGAAGGTCGACGGCGGCGGTGGAGCTGTCGGGCTTGAGCGTTGAGAGGAAGAAGAAGAAGTGCGGAAGGGGAAAAGGGAAGGACCCCTGAGCCTATTTATAAGGCGAATGGATAAAGTAGGCAAGTGCAAGAATCGAGGAGCCCGAAGCGGTAAAATGGGGTGCAGCTGTCGCCTCGATCTTCGGAAGTTAATTAATGAAGGGAATCTTTATAACCTTTTTATACAGAGATGACGTCATGACGATTTACTGCAATTTCAGAAGATGATGTCATGGCGGTTTAACAAAGTTTACAGGGAGAAGATATCATGGCGGTTTATGAAGATCGTAAGAAGATGTTTAGGGAATTTTTTCTAAGTATTGAAGATTGACATGAACAGGTTCAAATCGATCTGGGGCCTAATGAGGATATAACTACTAAGTGTAAACCGCCCAGGAGGGGCCGGTTCACACCCATCTATATTGAAGCCCATGAAGACAAAGAAGATGGCGATTTACTATTAAAGCTTAGAGACCCAGAGCCCAAAGGCGGATTAGGGCCCATAGTTGTAAACCACCACAGTCGTATAACTTGTATTGTAAGTTAGGGAAAGGAAGAGACCGAGACGGACAATTGTATGAGCCGGCCTCGGGACTCTGTAAACCGACTGGGCGTCAACCTATGTATATAAAGGGACGACCCGGTGGCGGTTCAGGGACAAGAAAGCAATAGCTCGAGAGATAGGTAAAGCGGATTCTCTCCCTGCTCATCCAGATCAATCAATCCCACAACAACTGGATCGTAGGCATTTACCTTCACTACAAGGGGCCGAACCAGTATAAACTTCCTATGTCCCTTGTTCCAGTTTAACCCCTTTAAGCTAATCTCGTTGCGATGGCTGCACGACTAAGTCCTTATGCTAGGACATCTGACGTGTTAATTCCACGACAAAATCCAAGCTAGACACCATCATGGAGGGGTTCACCACTTCCATTGGTGCCTCTACGATGATGCGTGAGTAGTTCTTTGTAGACCTTCGGGTCCGTAGTTAGTATCTAGACGGCTTCCTCTCTCTCTTGATTATCAATACAATGGTCTCTTGGAGATCCATATGATGTAAGTCTTTTGGCGGTGTGTTTGTTGGGATCTGGTAAACTTCAAGTTTATGATTAGTTATATCTTTTTATATCCATGAAAGTTATTTGAGTTCTTTGATATCTTATATGTGTGATTTCTTATAGCCTCATATTTCTTCTCCGATATTTGGGATTTGTTTGGCCAACTTGATCTATTTATCTTGCAATGGGAAGAGGTGACCGGTAGTGGGTTCGATCTTACGGTGCTTGATACCAGTGACAGAAAGGGAACCGACACGTATGTATCGTTGCTACTAAGGATAAAAAGACGGGATCCATATCTGCCGAAATAGATAAATGGATCTTGTCTACATCATGTCATCGTTCTTATTGCATTACTCCATTTTTCCATGAACTTAATACACTAGATGCATGCTGGATAGCGGTCGATGTGTGGAGTAATAGTAGTAGATGCAGGCAAGAGTCGGTCTACCAATCTTGGACGTGATGCCTATGTAATGATCATTGCCTGGATATCGTCATGATTATTTGAAGTTCTACCAATTGCCCAACAGTAATTTGTTCACCCACCGTTTGCTATTTTTCTCGAGAGAAGCCACTAGTGAATCCTATGGCCCCGGGTTTTCTTTCTTATATATTTGCCTTGCGATCTACTTTTTCCTTGTTTTTATTTTCAGATCTATTAAACCAAAAAAATAAAAAATACCTTGCTGCAATTTATTTGTTCCGCGATCTATTTATCCCATCTACAAATTTACCTCACGTCCTTTGCCTATCTTGAGGCGCCGTACCTCGAAAGGGATTGACAAGCCCTTTAAAGCGTCGAGTTGCGAGGTGTTGTTCTTTGTGTGCAGGGGCTGTTTACATTGTGTTGCTTGGTTCTCCTACTGGTTCGATAACCTTGGTTTCATATATGAGGGAAATACCTACCACCGCTGTGCTGCATCATCCCTTCCTCTTTGGCGAAATACCGACGTAGCTTCAACCGACATCAGAGGGTCATAGTCGTGATTATGCCGATGAGATTGTGGAACTTTCCAATGCTCTTGAGGAAGAGCAAGGTCTTTGTTTGACTCTTGAGGAGTCACACAATGTTGATCGCGTGCTAAATTACAAAAAGATCTTGAACATGCTATTGTTCTTACTCGTGTGCTTAAATTTGAGGAAGTTGCACTTGGGGTTGGCCATGATAGAGTCAAGGAAGATTTTGATATGCTTGACAAGGCTCACAAGGTCTTGAAGGGTGTTCATGCTTCTCCCAAAGGGTCTCATGATCAACTCCAAGTGAAGCTAACCAAGGAGATTTCCATGTGTCCTCCTTTCGTTCTAATTGATAATGCCCATGCTACTAACCCTTGTTGTGAGCATGTACATCTTGTGGAGGAAAATCCCAAGTTGAAGGAGCAACTTGAGAAGGGCCTTGTGACATGCATACAAGGCGAAAAGAGCCTCAACGACCTTTTGACTAACCAAAAGGAGGTTGTGGGAAAGGAAGGACTTGGGGGTGCACCCAAGTCAAAGAGGAAGAACAATAACAAGACCAAGCAACCTCTCCCACTCAAGGAAAATATTGTCAAGGAGGGTGAGGGTACTCATGAGAAGAAGAAGAATAAGAACAAGGAAGTGGGTGGTAATGCCAAGAAGGGCAAACCCGCCCCGACCAACAAAGCCGACGACTTTAACCCCTCTTCAAGTTTTGTGTCGTGCTAGTGATGGGTATGTTTATGCTAAATCCGTTGGTTCTTATTATGAGTACATTGAATGGTCTATTTGGCTTCCTAAGATCCTTGTTACTAACCTCAAAGGACCCATTCAAGAATGGGTACCTAAATCCAAGCATTGATCTCTTGTAGGAGTTTGCTTCCGGTGGGGTGTCATGGTTGCTTGATATATGGAGCAACAAATCATATGACCGGGAGCAAGGACTTGGTGGTGGATGTGCATCCAATTCAATCTATGCCCACCGTCATCTAAGGTATTGGGATTTGGCAAGGTGGTAATCTCTCAAGATTTATCTATTGAGAAGGTCATGCTTCTTGAGTCCCTTGCATACAACTTGCTTTCCGTTCGTCAACTTGCTCTTATGGGCTTTGCAACATTCTTTGATCTTGATACCGTGGCCCTTTTGTGGAGCAAGATTCTGAAAGTAGCTTTTGTTGGGCATGTCGAGAATGGTCTCTATGTGGAACTTTTTGGAGCGGCCCACTAACACCGCGACTTGCCTAATGGCTAAAGTTGATGTGGGTTGGCTTTGGCATCGTTGAATAGCCCATGTCAATATGAGATCTTTGCAAAGTCTCCTCAAAGGGGATCACGTCCGTGGTCTAACAAATGTGAGTTTTGCCAAAGACCGTGCTTGCAGTGCTTGTATCAAAGGAAAGCTTCATGAAGCGACTCACCGACCCTCGACTATCATCTACTTGAAGAAGCCCTTGGAGCTCATTCATATGGATCTCTTTGGTCCCCCATCCTTTGATAGTCTTGGTGGAAGAAAGTATTGCTTGGTAATTGTGTATGACTACTCAAGATATACATGGGTATACTTCTTCAAGAGGAAGAGTGAGACTCAACAAACCGTCATCAACTTTGCAAATGAAGCTCAATGTCAACATGAAGCAAATATTTTGATGATTAGAAGTGACAACGGCACCGAGTTCAATAACTACACCTTGGATGAGTTTCTCAGTGACGAGGGAATCAAGCACCAATATGTCACACCCTATACCCCTCAACAAAATTGTGTGGCGGAGAGGAAGAACCGGATGTTGATGGACGCGGCAAGGACCATGATGGCGGAATTCAAATCTCTGTACAAAATTTGGGCCGAAGCCATCAACACCGCATGCCATTCATCCAATAGGCTCTACCTCCACAAAGGCTTGAACAACACTCCATATGAGATACTTACCGGCAACAAGCCCAACCTCAAGTACTTTCGGGTGTTCGGTTGTAAGTGTTTCATTCTCAAGAAAGGTGTTCGTTTGTCTAAATTAGAACCTAGAGCTCAAGAGGGCATATTTGTTGGTTATGCTACAAACTCTCATGCTTACCGTGTCATCAAAAAGTCCACTAGACTCATTGAGGAGAAGTTCAACATGGAGTTTGATGAAAATAACGGCTCCCAAGTGGACCAAAGTGGTTGATACGTCTCCAACGTATCTATAATTTTTGATTGTTCCATGCTATTATATTATCTGTTTCGGATGTTTTATATGCATTAATATGCTATTTTATATTATTTTTGGGACCAACTTATTAATCTAGATCCTAGTCTCAGTTTCTGTTTTTCCTCATTTTTGAGTTTTACAGAAAAGGAATATCAAATGGAGTCCAAACAGAATAAACTGTCGTGATGATTTTTTTAGACCAGAAGACACCTACGAGACTTGGAGATGAAGTCAGAAAACCTGCGAGGCGACGACAAGCCGTAGGAGAGCGCCCTAGGGGGAACCCCTGGGCTTGTAGGCCCCTCATAGGTCTCGTAACCCTAATCCTTGGCCTATATATTCCCAAATATTCCCAAACCATAAGAGGCATCCACGAAAATACTTTTCCACCATCGCAAGCCTTTGTTCCCGCGAGATCCCATCTTGGGGCCTTTTCCGGTGATCTGCCGGAGGGGGATTCGATCGCGGAGGGCATGTACATCAACCCTATTGCCCCTCCGATGATGCATGAGTAGTTTACCATAGACCTATGGGTCCATAGCTAGTAGCTAGATGGCTTCTTCTCTCTCTTTGATCTTCAATACAAAGCTATCCTCAATGTTCTTGGAGTTCTATCCGATGTAATCTTCTTTTGTGGTGTGTTTGTCGAGATCCGATGAATTGTGGATTTATGATCATATTATCTATCAATATTATTTGAATCTTCTCTGAATTCTTATATGCGTGATTTGATATCTTTGTATTTCTCTTTGAATTATCGGTTTGGTTTGGCCAACTAGATTGGTTTTTCTTGCAATGGGAGAGGTGCTTAGTTTTGGGTTCAATCTTGCGTGATCTCACCCAGTGACAAAGTAGGGGTAGAGGGACACATATTGTATTTTTGCCATCAAGGATAAAAAGATGGGGGTTTTGATCATATTGCTTGAGTTTATCCCTCTACATCATGTCGTCTTACTTAATGTGTTACTCTGTTCTCTTGAACTTAATACTTTAGATGCAGGCAGGAGTTGGTCGATGTGTAGAGTAATAGAAGTAGCTGCAGGCAGGAGTCGTCTAGTTGACACGGACGTGATACCTATATTCGTAATCATTGCCCTGGATATCGTCATTACTTTGCACTTTTCTATCAATTGCTCGACAGTAATTTGTTCACCCACCGTATTATTTGCTTTCAAGAGAGAAGCCTTTAGTGAAACCTATGGCGCCTAGGAAAATAATTTTGAAAAATCACAGAAGCGTGTTTATGATCTGAATATTTTACACAAGATTGATATATAAATTTCCCAGGTTGTCCTAACTTTTCAGAATTTTTGGAGTTATAGAAGTATTCGAAATTTCTAGATTGCTACAGACTGTTATATTTTTGACAAATCCTGTTTTCTTTGTGTTGTTTGCTTATTTTGATGAATCTATGGGTAGTATCGGGGGGTATGAACCATGGAGAAGTTTGAATACAGTAGATATTACACCAATATAAATAAAGAATGAGTTTACAATAGTACCAAAAGTGGTGATTTTCTTTTCTTATACTAACGGATCTCATGAGTTTTCTGTTGATTTTGTGTTGTGAAGTTTTCAAGTTTTGGGTAAAGATTTGATGGACAATGGAATAAGGAGTGGCAAGAGCCTAAGCTTGGGGATGCCCAAGGAACCCCAAGGTAATATTCGATGACAACCAATAGCCTAAGCTTGGGGATGACCCGGAAGGCATCCCCTCTTTTGTCTTCGTCCGTCGGTAAATTTCCTTGAGGCTATCTTTTTATTCACCACATGATATGTGTTTTGCTTGGAGCGTCTTGTATGATATGAGTATTTGCTTTTTAGATTGCCACAATCATCCTTGCCGTACACACCTTTTGAGAGGGACACGTATTAATCATGAATTAATTAGAATACTCTACGTGCTTCACTTATATATTTTGAGCTAGGCAATATGCTCTAGTGCTTCACTTACATCTTTTTAGAGCACGGCGGTGGTTTTATTTTATAGAAATTGTTGAACTCTCTTGCTTCACTTATCTTATTTTGAGAGTCTTAAACATCATGGTAATTTGCTTAGGTTATGAATTTAGTCCTAATATGATGGGCATCCAAGAGGGATATAATAAAAACTTTCATATTAAGTGCATTGAATACTATGAGAAGTTTGATTCCTTGCGTATTGTTTTGAGATATAAAGATGGTGATATTAGAGATATGCTAGTGAGTAGTTATGGATTACTAGAAATACTTGTGTTAAAGTTTATGGTTCTCGTAACGTGCACGTATGGTGAACCGTTATGTGATGTAGTCGGAGCATGATTTATTTATTGATTGTCTTCCTTATGAGTGGCGGTCGGGGACGAGCGATGGTCTTTTCCTACCAATCTATCCCCCTAGGGTCATGCGTGAAGTACTTTGTTTCGATAGCTAATAGAGCTTTGCAATAAGTATGTGAGTTCTTTATGACTAATGTTGAGTCCATGGATTATAGGCACTCTCACCGTTCCACCATTGCTAGCCTCTCTAGTACCGCACAACTTTCGCAGGTACGCAACACCCACCATATACCCTTCCTCAAAGCAACCACCACACCTACATATTATGGCATTTCCATAGCCATTCCAAGATATATTGCCATGCAACTTCCACTGTTCCCTTTTGTTCTAAGTTTCAAGTTGTAATTTTTGAGTTGTAAGTAAACAAAAGTGTGATGATCATCCTTATTAGAGCATTGTCCTATGTGAGGAAAGGATGATGGAAGCTATGATTCGCTCACAAGTTGGGATGAGTCTCCAGACTTTAGAAAAATAAAAGAGGCCAAAGAAGCCCAGATAAAAAAAGAGAGAGAAAAAATAGGCTAAAGAGCCAAAATTAAAAAATGATAGAAAAGAGAGAAGGGACAATGTTACTATCCTTTTTCCACACTTGTGATTCAAAGTAGCACCATGTTCATCATGATAGAGAGTCTCCTATTTTATCACTTTTATATACTAGTGGGAATTTTTCATTATAGAACTTGGCTTGTTTATTCCAATGATGGGCTTCTTGAAGTGCCCTAGGTCTTCGTGAGCAAGCGAGTTGGATGCACACCCAGTTAGTTCCTTTTGAGATTTCATACACTTATAGCTCTAGTGCATCCGTTGCATGGCAATCCCTACTCACTCACATTGATATATATTGATGGGCATCTCCATAGCCTATTGATACGCCTAGTTGATGTGAGACCATCTTCTTCTTTTTGTATTCTCCACAACCACCATATTCTGTTCCACCTATAGTGCTATATCCATGGCTCACGCTCATGTATTGCATGAAAGTTGAAAAAGTTTGAGAACATCAAAAGTATGAAACAATTGCTTGTCTTGTTATAACACTCCAAAAATTTTGATTTAGTTTTTATCAAATTCTTTAATTAATTGGAAGGAGGTTATTTAATTTTTTTCTATAAGACTATCCTTCTCAAAAAAATTCTTTTATGACAAGTATTTTTATGGGTTCTTCCCAACCTTGATTTTGGTCTTGGAGATTTTTCATCTTGTGTTGGCTCAACACAAATAATTTTGGAAGGCTTTTACAATTCCTTTTTATTAAAAAGGATTCCTAAAATTTATGGATTTATTCTTCCCCATTCAAAAATTTCTCTCTTGCCATGACCTATGTTGAAAACTTTCTTCCAAAACCCACCCCCATACTTTGGGTCAAGTCAAGCATCAAGTCCAACAAGGTTCAACTTCTCCTGGATTTTTATTTCTATTTGTTTTAACCTCAAAATCTTTTTCTATCAATTATTTGGACCTTAGTGATTTACAAAGGAACTACTAGATTTCCTTTGAGTTTTGGTTCCAAATAAATTCCTCTGGCTCGTCCTTAGTGCCCTCAACCTAGATCCATCAAGATCTGCTGGTCCATAGTTCAAAATTTTCAAAATTTGCTTGCTGCAAGTTTGGACCAGATTTGCCATTTTTGGTGAAATTCATTCTTTTCCTTTTCCAAAACTTCTGAGAAAATTCAGGCAGTCTCTGGATGAATCAAGAGGCCATCCCACCAAGTTATAGCTCAAGAAAATTTTTCCACATGCTCAAATCATTTCAACAAACAGGTGGCCGGCACTGTTTTTGTCAAGTTTTAGAATTCAGTGTTAAGTTTCAGTGGCAGTGTCGTTTTCTTCAGAACCTCGGTGTCGATCTTGCTAGTGCATGCGTTGGCGCCTTGCTCGATGCTCTCCCTTCTTATCCAGTGCGCCGCACGGTTGTTTGGCTGGTTGCGAGCGTCGGTGGCGACGTGTCACGTCAACTCCGGCGCCTCCCGCGGTTGGCAGAAACCGCCCGTGGCGGCCAGCAGGGGCCAGCCCTGCAGTACGGCGCCGTCCAGCACCGCCCACCCACCAGGAGCCCTCTGCGTGGCCGTCCTCTTCTCTGTGCACGCTTCAGAACCGTCGTCGTGGCCTGAGAGGCGCAAAGCACGCTCTCTGCCGCCGCCGAGCCCGTGAGCTCCGTTCCGTCGAAGCCACGGTAGCAGGCCAAATCCGATCAAGCTTAGCTATTGAATGGAGCCAGTGGACCAATCAACAGCTGCCCAGTCACCTAAGCCGTCAGCCCGACCACCACCTCGCCGTAATTACTCGCCGGAGAAATCCGTTCTCGGCAACCGCCTCGGGCCGGCTATAAATGGAGGCCCCGAGCTCGCCTTCGGCCCAGCACCACTCCTCCACCTCACTAGAACCGCACCCAGCCGCTAGGAGGACCTCGAGGAGGCCTTCTTCCCCTACTCCGGCCGCCCCGATCCGCTTCGGGCTCCGGCAAGATTCTCTCTAGTGAGTGCACCCCCGCTCCCCAAACTGTGCCAGTAGCATCCTAGTGCACCCGCTTTCTTGACCCGCGCTTCAGTTTGGAGTTTGCAGCTCCCTTCGGAGAGAATCATCCTCGACTGAACCACCGTCCGCCGGAGTGGAGGCCGCTGTCGACGTGGTGCTCGCCAACGACCAAGTCCACCAACCAGCAACGCGGAATTGTCCCGTGAGTGCAACCATCCCCTTGCCCTCCTATGGATCGCCGTCGATCATCGTCGGCGATCATCGTTTGCTTCGGTCGATGGTGAGATTTTTAAACTGACATGCGGGACCCCCTCGTCAGCTCTCCTCTTTTATTCGAAACATTTTCTGAAAGCGCCTTCGGGCAAAGTATGTTTTACCTTTGGGTCATCGTATTTCTAACCGAAACGTTTTCTGTTTTTTTAAACTAGCCCCTGGAAAGTTTCTATTTCATCACAGATTAGTCCCTGGACTAAAACCTTTATAACTTTTAAACAAAAGATGATTTTGGGCTGATTCTTTTTCTGTCATCTTTATTTTTCTATCTAGTTTTTTTATCATATTTATTTGAAAAATATTTGGAACAATTTTTATGCATGCACGATATTTATGTTAGTATCCGATTTCTTTTATAACGTAGATACCAAAGGAGGTGACGGAACCGCAAACTTCGCCGAGCTAGACTCCGACTACTCCGAACCAGGCAAGCATGTTTGAACCTTTGATATGATGAGTGTTTTTCGTGATTGCTTAAGTGGTTTTCTCATGACATGTTTATATAAGCATTTGTGAATGTTATATTTCATGCAAAGCAAGCTGCAAGTGAGCTTCGAAATTTGATGTGTTCATATGATGATGAGATAATCTGATCATGTGGTGGCATGATAGGTTGCAAGCTGGTATTGTTGAAGCATGCCAGTTGTATGCCAGCCGTTTAACTCTAGTATTAACGTGGACCAAGTCTTGTTCCCGTTCGTCCCCTTTTCGTGCCGCCACATGTCTTCTGCAAAGAATGCGGTTTAGTCAGTTGCAAACCTCTTTCCTTGTACACACCAAATAGAAGGGCCGTGATGAGGGTTCCATGGCCTTGGATTAAAGCCCGTTATCCAGTCAGGGGGCATGGATGTTTCCGGTTGGGAATAAGCGGGGGGCACCCCTTAGAGAGCGCGATATAAATTTGATCCCATGCTATTCGAGGTTGTAGCCTCCCCGTCTTAGAGTTTTTCTTGAACGTTGCCTAGGGTGATTCCTGGCAGCGGAATGTGGAATGGGTGTGTACTGGTTAGATGTGTTTCTCCTAAAATACCGTAAACGGAACTAGTCCTTTGTGACTACTGAAATCCGTTGGCTGTGGTTAAAGAGTACAAACTCTGCAGAGTCAAAACCATTCGAGTAACCATGTCCATGGTCAAGGACTTGATCAACATATTAGTGTCAATCTCAGTATCAGTCTCAGTGTCAGCCTCAGTGACAGTCTCCGGAGAATAAGCATGAAATTGAGAGTGGTAAACCGGCTGAATGTTATTCCTGTGGATGGACTAACCAGTTTATTATCATGTACCGAGTATTCCGTGGAATGATGTTACCTTCATGAACTACTTGAATTTGAATGATGAGATATAAGCCCTTTATGTGATGTCGCTCAGATGTCCGACTGTGGCATTCTTGTTATTTACTTTTGATATAAGCCCTTTATGTGATGTCGCTCAGACGTCCGACTGTGGCATTCTTGTTATTTACTTTTGATATAAGCCCTTTATGTGATGTCGCTCAGACGTCCGACTGTGGCATTCTTGTTATTTACTTTTGATATAAGCCCTTTATGTGCCTTGGATGTCGCTCAGACGTCCGACTGTGGCATTCCTTGTTATTTACTTTCATTATAAGCCCTTTTCGAGATGTCGCTTAGTACGTCCGACTGTGGCACGTACTGTCATTTATGTTTCAATATAAGCCCTTTAGTGGTGTCGCCCTGACGCCCGACTGCGGCATGTTAATTTATTTTTACCTTTCGGGCGTCGCTTCAGACACCCGATCGGTCTTCAGTTATTTTATTGGGATTTCGGGGAGGACTACCGCCTGACTTCCTTTTTATTTAACATTGCAGTGCCAAATTTATTATCTGAGTGTGCATTACTAGTCTGCTCATGTGCATCATGTTTGGCATTTGTATATCTTATGTCCAAACTGTCTTGCGAGTACATTCAAAGTACTCACCTGGCTTGTGATTTGGCCAGATGTTGACGAAGGCGATCTTATGGATGAAGAGTACGATAGCGAGTCCGACGCCTAGAGGAGTCCCAGTCAGTCCCGTGCGATCCTGGAGTTGGTCACTTGTATTATATACGCTTCCGCTACCCTAATAAAATCATCGAGCCTCACTCCGGCGCTTGATGAGCTGTAAGATTTTGGAGTCATGTCACCCACTTCACTGTGACATATCCACCACCACTTTTATTACGAGTCAGTAGTTATGCCACCATACCCTTTGTGTCATATCCGCCTTTATGTATAATATCGGCGTGCTTGTAATAAATTGTTGAGCAGCCTCAGCTCAACCTTGTATAATATTTAGTACTTCTGGATTTCTGTATCAAGGATTTGTCTACCAGTAAGGAGGATTTTTCTATACTGGTCTGATAAAATGGTCGATTTTTCAATAAATATTTTATTGGAAAACCGGTCCTGACAACCTTGGTATCAGAGCCAGGCTGACTGTAGGAAGCCACTAGGTGCGATCGCTAATCGGTTATTAGCGTAATAAGTGCTATTTTAACATTTTGCAAATGTAGCAATTTTCTGTTAGTCATCATAAATTTATGATTTGACTATTCGGAATTTTTGTCTACCTTTGTAGATGGCTGGCAGCGACTGTGAGTCACAGGTGTTTGCCAATGTACCTGAGGGGTTTATCAAGCTTCTCATCTCCATCACCAAGGTCGCGATCGGGCCATCGGCTCATCCGGAGTTCACACTCTACCAGCACAAGATCAGCGACAGCGTGTCTATGCACCAGGCCGCGGTGCAATTCAAGGGAGGACGTTCTGAGTCACGCCGCTTCCGATTTGTGGGAAGGGCCATGCCTACGGAGAGGCATGCCATGCAGATGGCTGCCCGTGAGGCGATAGCTCGTCTCCGGGATGCCCTTCCTTCGATGAAGGCTCGTCGCTACCGCTACCTCCCATGCCACGTGCCATACACATGTCACTATGCGTTCGCTTGCGCTAGGGGGAGAGAGATGAGGCTATTGAGATGTTGGTTGAGTATCTCAAAGCTCTTGAGGCAGCTTTTGATAACCTCGTGGGCGACTTTGTGGATGCTCGTATGGACTTAGTTCAGGGCTGTTCCGCCAACAGGAGGGAGCTCCTCCATACAGCACCACCACTGACTTACGTCTCGTCCTCAGCATCCTATACACCTGCCATCTTAGCCACCGCTCGCCGCCTGCCTACCACTGAGGAGTTTGACCAAGTCATTGCTCCTACTCCAGTCAGTGCTGCACCACCTGCCGCGCCCGCACCAGCTCCTCAACCCAGTACTTCGCGCCTGGAGCCTATTAGTGAGGAGGAGGTTGAGTCTCCAGCATCACTGGGTCTTACACTCGGCAGGCCGAGGGAAGTTTTTACCATCTCCGACTGAGTGCGCCTAGCAGCCGTGCGATGTACCAGCTTGTATGATATGTTTATATGTATATAGGTTTGGTGAGAAGTAGTTTGTGTGCGCATCATGTAGGAACTCGGAGAAGTGCACTAGCCTAAATAACATGTCAGGAATGTGTACGCACATCCTGAGTGATGTATTGTATAATTACGGCTTGCGTGTAAGATATGTACTGAGCGGTCCTTCTCCATGCGCAATCAAGTATTTTCTTGAAAAATCTTGGAGTTTTAATTTGCCTTTGCAAAATTATTTATTTTTGCCACTCAGTTTTTCTCATGAGTTCTGCAAAAATACCCCAGAGTGGAAAATGCCTCGTCCCTGGACTCGTTCCATGCCAAGTCCGCCGGAAGAAAATTATGGTACCCAGACAAGTAACAATTTCACACAGGGGCAGTCAAGTCAGCAAGGCAGTGAAGCAGCGTTTTCTCAAGTATGCCGCCTTTATGAGCAAAGCCAGCAGCAGCATCAAGAAATGATGAACCATGTTATCAATATGGGAAATCACCGTGAACCATATCAGCAGCATTCCAAATTGTCTGAACTACAAAAGACACGTCCCCCAACGTTCTCTCACACTGATAGACCTCTTGAGGCCGATGATTGGCTTCGAGACATTGAAAGGAAGTTAATTATTGCACAATGTTCGGACCGTGAGAAGGTACTTTATGCACCTCACTACCTCACTGGAGCAGCTGCATCATGGTGGGAAAATTTCCTACACATGCACCCCAATGAAAATAACATCACCTGGGAAGAATTTAAAGAAGGTTTTCGTGGGGCGCACATTCCCAGAAGCATTATGAGGATCAAGAAAAGGGAGTTTGATGACCTCAAGCAGAGAAGCATGACAGTGACTGAGTACAATAGTCAGTTTACTCAATTATCTCGTTATGCCAACGAAGAGCATATGACTGAAAATAAAAAGATGGAAAAATTTCTGGACGGTCTGGCACCAGCACTTAAATGCCAGCTGGTCGTACACACCTTTCCGGATTTCAAAACACTTGTGGACAAAGCTATTACATTGGAAAATGAGCGCCGCAGCTTGGAGGATTTTCGCAAGCGCAAAAGGGACAAGACTACTCATGCTCGCAACAACCGGAACAAGACTGATTTTCAGAAAATTGGAGCGAACAAATCCACAACCATTGTTCCACGCCCAAACAAAAAATTTCATGCAAGAGACAAGGATTTTACATATCACCCAGGTGTTACTTGCTACGCTTGTGGAGAGGAAGGACACTATGCCAAACAGTGCCCAAAGCCAAGAAACTCGGCCCCCAAGCCGAACAACAGTGGAAATAATTCAACACCCAAGCGTAACAACTTCAACCCCAATAACAATCACAAGAAGGGTCACTTGAACCATGTGACCAAGGAGGAAGCACAGAATGCCCCGGATATCGTACTCGGTACGTTCCCTGTCAACACAATACCTGCCACGGTTTTGTTTGATTCTGGAGCTTCTCACTCATTCATTTTAAAGAAATTTGCTTTGCAACATGATTTTGCGATGCTTCCCTTGGAAAAATCCATGACCATCAAGTCCCTCGGGATTAAGCAAATCACTCAGAGTTACTGCCAAGGTGTGGTTATTGAGATTGAGGGACTAAAGTTTCAGGCAAACCTCATTGTATTGGAAAATAAGGGACTGGATGTTATCCTAGGAATGGACTGGTTAACCACCAACAAGGGATTTATCGACTGCGTCAATCGGACTGTAATTCTTACTCATCATCACGGAAGACGATAAAATTGCAGCTCAAGAAAGACTAATATCACGGCAACCAAGGTTGAACAAGGTGGACATTTCAGAGTTAAGAAAAGTTCCAGTGGTGTGTGAGTTCCCTGACGTATTTCCCGAAGAACTACCAGGCATGCCACCAGACCGGGAAATAGAGTTCATCATTGAACTAGCACCTGGAACCACCCCCATTTACAAGAAACCCTATAGTATGGCACCCTCCGAGTTGGTAGAATTAAAGAAGCAAATAAAAGAATTACTGGACAAAGGATTTATACGAGCCAGCTCCTCACCTTGGGGTTCACCAGTATTATTTGCCAATAAAAAGGATGGGACACTGAGATTATGTATAGACTATTGAGCACTCAACATGGTCACCATCAAAAACAAATATCCGATGCCACGGATAAATGATTTATTTGACCAGCTCGCACAAGCCAAGGTTTTCTCAAAAATTGATTTAAGGTCGGGGTATCATCAATTAAAGGTACGGACAGAAGATATCCCTAAGACAGCATTCACCTCCAGATACAGATTATATGAATTTACAGTAATGTCGTTTGGACTGACAAACACCCCCGCATATTTTGTCCACCTCATGAACAAAGTGTTTATGAAATTTATGGACAAATTTGTTGTGGTGTTCATTGATGATATTCTGGTATACTCTAAGACACCAGAAGAACATGCTGAACATCTCAGAATTGTACTGGGAGAATTAAGGAAACATCAATTATACGCCAAATTCAGCAAATGTGAATTTTGGTTAAGACAGGTTGGTTTTCTAGGCCACGTATTGACCCAAGAAGGTGTTGCCGTGGACCCAGAAAAAGTCAAGGCCATACTTGGCTGGAAACCACCAGCCAACGTAACAGATGTACGAAGTTTCCTGGGAATGGCAGGATATTACCGAAGGTTTATTGAGGGGTTCTCCACCATAGCAAAACCAATGACACAGTTACTCAAGAAGGATAAGAAATTTGTATGGACTGAAGCTTGCGAGAAAAGTTTCCAAGAACTCAAAAGGAAATTAACAACAGCACCAGTATTGGTTGTACCAGACATACACAAAAGTTTTGAAGTATATTGTGACGCATCCCGGAAGGGCCTCGGATGCGTATTAATGCAAGAAGGCAAAGTAGTCGCATACGCTTCCAGGCAACTACGAAAGCATGAAGAAAATTATCCTACTCATGACTTGGAGTTGGCAGCAGTCATTCATGCACTCAAAGAGTGGAGGCACTTTTTGCTTGGAAATCGTTGTGAGATATATACGGACCATAAAAGCCTCAAATACATTTTCACACAACCAGAACTCAATTTACGACAACGGCGCTGGTTGGAATTAGTGAAAGATTATGATGTTGGCATTCACTACCATCCAGGAAAGGCGAATGTAGTGGCAGATGCTCCTAGTCGAAACCCCAGCTCGGGCAACGACAGTCTACAGAACTTGAGACCTGAATTTCAGCAGGAGTTCGCCAAACTCAACTTGGTGAAGGCAATGTGTCAAATTTGGAAATACAGCCCACCCTAATGGAACAGATTAAGAAGGCTCAGCATGGACACCCCAGCATCGAAGGCATAAAAAGAAAAGTGAGTCTGGGCAAGGCTTCAGAATTCGTCATAGACGATAAGGGAATATTATGGTACGGAGACAGACTTTGCGTACCAAATATAGAGGGCCTCAAATAGCAAATTCTAGCCGAAGGCCACACCGCTCCATATTCAATCCACCCTGGAGGAACCAAAATGTACAAGGACATTCAGGAAATTTTTTGGTGGCACGGTATGAAGAGGGATATAGCCACATTCATTGCATGTTGTGATTCATGTCAGCGCATTAAAGCCGAGCACCAAAAACCAGCAGGACTATTACAGCCAAACAGGATACCTGAGTGGAAATGGGACGAAATTGGAATGGATTTTATTGTCGGACTACCTCGGTCACGACACGGAAATGATGCCATATGGGTCATCACAGATAGATTAACTAAGGTGGCACATTTCATCCCAGTAAAGACAACCCACACCACTCAGAAGCTTGCCAAACTTTATCTCTCCCGTATAGTTTGTCTGCATGGAATTCCAAAGACTATAATATCCGACAGCGGCACTCAATTCATCTCTAGATTTTGGGATCATTTACAACAAGCTCTGGGAACTCAACTAGTATTCAGTACAACATACCACCCCTAGACTGGACGACAAATTGAACGTGTGAACCAAATTCTAGAGGACATACTAAGAGCATGTGTTCTCACCTATGGAACCAGTTGGGAAGAAAGCTTGCCGTATGCCGAGTTCGCATACAACAATAGTTACCAAGCCAGTCTACAAATGGCACCTTTTGAAGCCTTGTACGAGCGAAGATGCCGTACCCCATTAAATTGGTCAGAAACAGGAGACAGTCATATCTTCGGCCCCGACATGCTCAAGGAAGCTGAGGAGAAAGTTAGACTAATCAGGGATCGACTCAAGACAGCCCAGAGCCGACAAAAGAGTTATTACGATCAAAAACATCCTGAAGTCAGCTTTGAACCCGGTGAGTATGTGTATCTACGAGTATCTCCTATGAGGGGCCTGCAACGATTCAAAGTTAAAGGAAAGCTAGCACCACGGTTTATTGGACTCTTCTGTGTGATTGCACAAAGAGGCACAGTGGCCTACCAGCTAGACCTACCCCGAAGAACTGTCAAAGGTCCACAACGTGTTCCACGTCTCACAGTTGAGGAAATGTGTAAGCAACCTAGAGAAGCATGTATCTCATGAGAGCATTGACGTACAACCAGACCTCACCTACACGGAACGTCCAATAAAAATATTGGAGGAGTCCGAAAGGAGGACCCGTCAGAAGACAATTAAGTTTTTCAAGGTTCAGTGGAGCAATCACACCGAGGGTGAAGCAACATGGGAAAGAGAGGATTTTCTTCGGACAGAGTACCCACACCTATTTGAGGATCAGCTGAAATCTCGGGGACGAGATTTTTCCTAAGGGGGTAGGTATTGTAACGCTCCAAATTTTTTGATTTGGTTTTATCAAATTCTTTAATTAATTGGAAGGAGGTTATTTAAAAAAAATTGTAAAAGACTCTCCTTCTCAAAAAAATTCTTTTATGACAAGTATTTTTATGGGTTCTTCCCAACCTTGATTTTGGTCTTGGAGATTTTTCATCTTGTGTTGGCTCAACACAAATAATTTTGGAAGGTTTTTACAATTCCATTTTATTAAAAAAGATTCCTAAAATTTATGGATTTATTCTTCCCCATTCAAAAATTTCTCTCTTGCCATGACCTATGTTGAAAACTTTCTTCCAAAACACACCTCCCTACTTTGGGTCAAGTCAAGCATCAAGTCTAGCAAGGTTCAACTTCTCCTGGATTTTTATTTCTATTTGTTTTAACCTCAAAATCTTTTTCTGCCAATTATTTGGACCTTAGTGATTTACAAAGGAACTACTAGATTTCCTTTGAGTTTTGGTTCCAAATTAATTCCTCTGGCTAGTCCTTAGTGCCCTCAACCTAGATCCATCAAGATCTGCTGGTCCACAGTTCAAAATTTTCAAAATTTTCTTGCTGCAAGTTTGGACCAGATTTGCCATTTTTGGTGAAATTCATTCTTTTCCTTTTCCAAAAATTATGAGAAAATTCACGCAGTCTCTGGATGCATCAAGAGGCCATCCCACCAAATTACAGCTTAAGAAAATTTTTGCACATGCTCAAATCATTTCATCAAACAGGTGGTTGGCACTGTTCCTGTCAAGTTTCAGAATTCAGTGTTAAGTTTCAGTGGCAGTGTCATTTTCTTCAGAACCTCGGCATTGATCTCGCCAGTGCACGCGTTGGCGCCTTGCTCACTACTCCCTCTTCTTATCTAGTGCGCCGCACGGTTGTTTGGCCAGTTGCGAGCCTCGGTGGCGACATGTCACGTCAACTCCAGCGCCTCCCGCGGTGGCAGAACCGCCCGTGGCGGCCAGCAGGGGCCAGCCCTGCAGTATGGCACCGTCCAGCACCGCCCACACCACCAGGAGCCTCCGCGTGGCCGTCCTCTTCTCTGTGCATGCTGCAGAACTGTCACCATGGCCTGAGAGGCGCAGAGCGCGCTCCCTGCCATCGACGAGCCTGTGAGCTCCGTTCCGTCGAAGCCACGGGAGCAGGCCAAATCCGATCAAGCTTAGCTGTTGAATGGAGCCAGTGGACCAATCAGCAGCTGCCCAGTCACCTAAGCCGTCAGCTCGACCACCACCTCACCGTAATTACTCGCTGGAGAAATCCCGTTCTCGGCAACTGCCTTGGGCCGGCTATAAATGGAGGCCCCGAGCTTGCCTTCGGCCCAGCACCACTCCTCCACATCACCAGAACCGCGCCCAGTCGCTAGGAGGAACTCGAGGAGGCGTTCTTCCCTGACTCCGGCCGCCCCGATCCGCTTCGGGCTCCGGCAAGATTCTCTCTAGTGAGTGCACCCCCGCTCCCCAAACTGTGCCAGTAGCATCCTAGTGCACCCGCTTGCCTGACCCGCGCTTAAATTTGGAGTTTGCAGCTCCCTTCGAAGAGAATCATCCTCGATCGAACCACCGTCCGCCGGAGTGGAGGCTACCGTCGACGTGGTGCTCGCTGACGACCAAGTCCACCACCCACCGACGCAGAATTGTCCATGAGTGCAACCATCCCCTTGCCCTCCTCTGGATCGCCATCGATCGTCACCGGCAATCATCGTTTGCTTCGGTCGACGGTGAGATTTTTAAACCTGACATGTGGGACCCCCTCGTCAGCTCTCCTCTTTTATTCAAAACGTTTTCTGAAAGCGCCTTCGGGCAAAGTACATTTTACCTTTGGGTCGGCGTATTTCTAACCGAAACGCTTTCTGTTCTTTTAAACTAGCCCCTGGAAAGTTTCTGTTTCATCACAGATTAGTTCCTGGACTAAAACCTTTATAACTTTTAAACAAAAGATGATTTTGAGATGATTCTTTTTCTGTCATCTTTATTTTTCTATCTAGTTTTTATTCATATTTATTTGAAAAATATTTGGAACAAGTTTTATACGTGCACGGCATTTACGTTAGTATCTGATTTCTTTTATAACGTAGATACCGAAGGAGGTGACGGAACCGCAAACTTCGCCGAGCTAGACTCTAACTACTCTGAACCAGGCAAGCATGTTTGAACCTTTGATATGATGAGTGTTTTTCATGATTGCTTGAGTGGTTTTCTCATGACATATTTATATAAGCATTTGCGAATGTTATATTCCATGCAAAGCAAGCTGCAAGTGAGCTTCGAAATTTGATGTGTTCATATGATGGTGAGATAATCTGATCATGTGGTGGCATGATAGGTTGCAAGCTGGTATTGTTGAAGCATGCCAGTTTTATGTCAACCGTGTAACTCCAGTATTAACGTGGACCAAGTCTTGTCCCCGTTCGTCCCCTTTTCGTGCTGCCACATGTCTTCTGCAAAGAATGCGGTTTAGTCAGTTGCAAACCTCTTTCCTTGTACACACCAAATAGAGGGGCCGTGATGAGGGTTCCATGGCCCTGGATTAAAGCCCGTCATCCGGTCAGGGGGTATGTTTCCAGTTGGGACCGAGAGGGGGGCACCCCTTAGAGCGCGCGATATAAATTTGATCCCATGCTATTCGAGGTTGTAGCCTCCCCGTCTTAGAGTTTTTCTTGAACGTTGCCTAGGGTGATTCCTGGCAGCGGAATGTGGAATGGGTGTGTACTGGTTAGATGTGTTTCTCCTAAAATACCGTAAACGGAACTAGTCCTTTGTGACTACTGACATCCGTTGGTTCTGGTTAAAGAGTAGAAACTCTGCAGAGTCAAAACCATTCAAGTAACCATGTCCATGGTCAAGGACTTGATCAACATATTAGTGTCAATCTCAGTATCAGTCTCAGTGTCAGTCTCAGTGACAGTCTCCGGAGAATAAGCATGAAATTGAGAGTGGTAAACCCGGCTGAATGTTATTCCTGTGGACGGCCTAACCAGTTTATTATCATGTACCGAGTATTCCGTGGAATAATGTTACCTTCATGAACTACTTGAATTCAAATGATAAGATATAAGCCCTTTATGTGATATCGCTCAGACGTCCGATTGTGGCATTCTTGTTATTTACTTTTGATATAATTCCTTTATGTGATGTCGCTCAGACGTCCGACTGTGGCATTCTTGTTATTTACTTTTGATATAAGCCCTTTATGTAATGTCGCTCAGACGTCCGACTATGGCATTCTTGTTATTTACTTTTGATATAAGCCCTTTATGTGATGTCGCTCATACATCCGACTGTGGCATTCTTGCTATTTACTTTTGATATAAGCCCTTTATGTGATGTCGCTCAGACGTCCGACTGTGGCATCCTTGTTATTTACTTTCATTATAAGCCCTTTTCGAGATGTTGCTTAGACGTCCGACTGTGGCACGTACTGTCATTTACATTTCAATATAAGCCCTTTATGTGGTGTCTCCCTGACGCCCGACTATGGCATATTAAATTTTTTTCCTTTTGAGGCGTCGCTTCTGATATCCGATTGGTCTTCAGCTATTTTATTGGGATTTCGGGAGGACTACCGCCTGACTTCCTTTTTATTTAACATGCAGTGCAAATTTATTATCTGAGTGCGCATTACTAGTCTGCTCATGTGCATCATGTTTGCATTTGTTATATCTTATGTCCAAACTGTCTTGCGAGTACATTCAAAGTACTCACCTGGCTTGTTGATTTCCAGATGTTGGCGAAGGTGATCTTATGGATGAAGAGTACGATAGCGAGTCCGATGCCTAGAGGAGTCCCAGTCAGTCCCGTGCGATACTGGAGTTGGTCACTTGTATTATATACGCTTCCTCTACCCTAATAAAATCATCGAGCCTCACTCCGGCGCTTGATGAGCTGTAAGATTTTGGAGTCATGTCACCCACTTCACTATGACATATCCACCACCACTTTTATTACGAGTCGGTAGTTATGCCACCATACTCTTTGTGTCATATACGCATTTATGTATAATATCGACATGCTTGTAATAAATTGTTGAGCAGCCTCAGCTCAACCTTGTATAATATTTAGTACTTCTGGATTTCTGTATTAAGGATTTGTCTACCAGTAAGGAGCATTTTTCTATACTGGTCTGATAAAATGGTCGATTTTTCAATAAATATTTTATTGGAAAACCGGTCCTGACACTTGTCATCGGGGTTGTGCATGATTTAATACTTTGTGTGATGAAGATGGAGCATAGCCAGACTATATGATTTTGTAGGGATAACTTTCTTTGGCCATGTTATTTTGGGATGACATGATTGCTTTGTTATTATGCTTGAAGTATTATTGTTTTTATGTCAATATTAAACTTTTGTTTTGAATCTTATGGATCTGAATATTCATGCCACAATAAAGAAAATTACATAGATAAATATGCTAGGTAGCATTCCATATCAAAAATTCTGTTCTTGTCATTTACCTACTCGAGGATGACCAGGAATTAAGCTTGGGGATGCTTGATACGTCTCCAACATATCTATAATTTTTTATTGTTCCATGCTATTATATTATCTGCCTTGGATGTTTTATATGCATTAATATGCTATTTTATATTATTTTTGGGACTAACCTATTAACCTAGAACCTAGTGCCAGTTTTTGTTTTTTCCCTTTTTTGAGTTTTACAGAAAAGGAATATCAAATGGAGTCCAAACGGAATAAAACCTTCGTGATGATTTTTCTTGGACCAGAAGACACCTACGAGACATGGAGATGAAGTCAAAAGGCCCGCGAGGCAATGAAAAGCCGTAGGTGCGCGCCCTAGGGGGCGCTCCTAGGCTTGTGCCCCCCTCGGAAGTCTCCTAACCGCAATCCTTGGCCTATATATTCCCAAATATTCCAAAACCATCAGAGGCATCCACGAAAATAGTTTTCCACCGCCGCAAGCCTCTGTTCCCGTGAGATCCCATCTTGGGTCCTTTTCCGGCCATCTATCGGAGGAGGATTCAATAATGGAGGGCATCTACATCAACCCTATTGCCCCGCCGATGATGCATGAGTAGTTTACCACAGACCTACGGGTCCATAGCTAGTAGCTATATGGCTTCTTTTCTCTTTTTGATCTTCAATACAAAGTTCTGCTCGATGTTCTTGGAGTTCTATCCGATGTAATCTTCTTTTGCAGTGTGTTTGTCGAGATCCGATGAATTGTGGATTTATGATCAGATTATCTATGAATATTATTTAAATCTTCTCTGAATTCTTATATGCATGATTTGATATCTGTGTATTTATATTCGAATTATCGGTTTGGTTTGGCCAACTAGATTGGTTTTTCTTGCAATGGAAGAGGTGCTTAGTTTTCGGTTCTATCTTGTGTGATCTCGCCCAATGACAAACTAGGGGTAGCGGGATAGGTATTGTATTGTTGCCATGAAGGATAAAAGGATGGGGTTCTCATCATATTGCTTGAGTTTATCCCTCTGAAAATAAAGGTGAATAAAAATAGATCTCAAAGGCAAATATGATAAATAAGAAACCCACGGGCCGTAGATTTCACTAGTGGCTTCTCTCGAGAAAAATAACATACGGTGGGTAAACAAATTACTGTTGGGCAATTGATAGAACTTCGAATAATTATGACCATATCTAGGCAATGATCATTATATAGGCATCACATCCAAGATTAGTAGACCAACTCCTGCCTACATCTACTACTATTACTCCACACATCGACCGCTATCCAGCATGCATCAAGTGTATTAAGTTTATGGAAAAATGGAGTAATGCAATAAGAACGATGACATGATGTAGACAAGATCTATTCATGTAGGAATTATACCCCCATCTTGTTATCCTTAATGGCAACGATACATACGTGTCGTTTCCCCTTCTATCACTAGGATCAAGCACCGTAAGATCGAACCCATCACAAAGCACCTCCTCCCATGGCAAGAAAAATTGATCTAGTCGGCCTAACTAGACCAAAGATTTGAAGAAGAAATATGAGGCTATAAGTAATCATGCATATAGGAGATCAAAAGACTCAAATAACTTTCTTGGATAAAAACATAGATCTGATCATAAACTCAAAGTTCATCAGATCCCAACAAACACACTGCAAAAGAGTTACATCAAATAGATCTCCAAGGGACCATTGTATTTATAATCAAGAGAGAGAGAGAGAGAGAGAGAGAGAGAGAGAGAGAGAGAACGCCATCTAACTAGTAACTACGGACCCGTAGGTCTGCAATGAACTACTCACGCATCATCGGAGAGGCACCAAATGAGGATGATGAACCCCTCCATGATGATGTCTAGATTGGATCTGTGGTTTTTGGAACTTGCGGCAGCTGGAATTGATTTTCGTCGTTCCACTTGGGTTTCTGGAATATTGGGGTATTTATAGACCAAAGAGGCGGTGCAGGAGGTGTCCAAGGTGGGCACAACCCACATGGGCGCTCCTTGGCCCCCAGGAGCGCCTTGGTGGGTTGTGTTCCCCTCGGAGCCCCCCTCGGGTACTTTCTTGGCCCATCATGTGTCTTCTGGTCCAGAAAAAATCACCAAAAAGTTTCCCTACATTTGCACTCCGTTTGGTATTGATTTTCTACGAAGTAAAAAACAAGCAAAAAAGAGCAACTGGCATTGGGCACTATGTCAATAGGTTACTCCCCAAAAATGATATAAATTTTCGATAAAATGATTGTAAAACATCCAAGAATGATAATATAATAACATGGAACAATAAAAAATTATAGATACATTGGAGACATATCAACATCCCCAAGCTTAATTCCTGCTCGTCCTGAATTAGGTAAATGATAAAAACATAATTTTTGATGTGGAATGCTGCCTAACATGTTCATCACATAATATTTTCTTTTTAGCATGGACATTTGGAGTTTCATATGATTCAAAGCAATAGTCTAGTTTTGACATGACGATTTCAATACTCAAGCATATCAACAAGCAACCATGTCTTCCGAAATATCAACACTAAACCAAATTATCCCTAGCCCATTATGCTCAGTGAAACACACTCGCATATTAGCTACACTCAATGCTCAAGTACGATCATAGTGCCCCTTATTTGGTGCTTTATAATAGAAGATGGAGACTCAAAAAATAAAAATAAAAATTGCATAAAGTAAATAGAAAGGCCCTTCACAGAGGGGAAGTGGGGATTTGTAGAGGTGCTAGAGCTCAAAGCAAAAAAGATAGAGATAAAAACATTTTGGGTGGCATGCTTTTCGTGTCAACGAAAACGATCCCAATACTTTCCATGCTAGATATATCATAGGCGGTTTCCAAACAGAAAATAAAGTTTATTCCCTTTTCCACCATACTTTCACATTCCACGGCTAACCGAATCCACTGGTGATGTCCATACCAACACTTTCCAAGGAATATATTATTTGACAACATAAAGTAAATTCATTTTTCATTTCGGGACTGGGCATCCTTAATACCTTTGCCGTATTCTCGTGCAATGACAAGTGAATAAACACTCATCTTGAGAATAACACATCTAGCATGGAAAAATATCAGCCACCCCCTATCGTTTCATGGCGGTACGAGCACACAAAAGAGAAATTTATTTTGAAAATTAGAGATGGCACATAAAAATTTTCTTAGAACGGCACTGAATACCGCATATAGGTAGGTTTAGTGGACTAATATGGCAAAACTGGTTTAAGGATTTTGGATGCACAAGTAGTGATCATACTTAGTGCAAATGAAGACTAGCAAAATATTGAGAAGCATCCAACCAAGAAACGAAAAATCTCATAAGAAAGCATTAAGCGTAACTAACACCGAATAGTGCACCACAAGTAGGATGTAATTTCATTGCATAACTATTGACTTTCGTGCTTGCATAGGGAATCACAAACCTTAACACCAATATTCTTACTAAAGCATAATTACTCATCAACGTGAATCACATATTATATCAACATATCGCAAAACTATTACAAGGAATCAAGTTTATTTCTTCCAATGATCTTGATCAAAGTTTTTATTATATCCCCTTTGAATATCTGTCACTTTGGGACTAATTTCATATGTTGTTTTTGATAGCTCAAACAAATCTAAGTGAAGAACATGAGCATAAAAATTTCTTCTCTCAAACTAATTTAAGTGAAGAATGAGAGAATTTCTTAAAAAATACTAAAGAACACCATGCTGAAAAAGATATAAGTGAACTACTAGAGCAATTCCATAGCTCATAAAGATTTAAGTGAAGAATAGAGAGCAATTCGAACAAGTCATAGCATAACTTTGGCTGTCTCAAATAGGTGTGTCTAGCAAGGATAGATGACTTAAAATAAAAAGCAAAACAAGCAAAGACTCATATCATGCAAGACGCTCCAAGCAAAACTCATGATATGTGACGAATAAAAATATAGCTCCAAGTAAAATACCGATGGTCGTTAGAAGAAAGAGGGGATGCCACTCGGGGCATCCCCAAGCTTAAGATCTTCTTACTCCTTATTCCTTCATCCATTGTGATCTCACCCAAAACTTGAAAATTTCAATCACACAAAACTCAACAATACCTTTGTGAGATCCGTTAGTATAACAAAGCAAATCACTACTCTACGTACTATTGAGAACCAATTCATATTTTATTTTTTCATTATATCTACTGTATTCCAACTTTACTATAGTTTATACCCTCCAATACAAACCATAGATTCATCAAAATAAGCACACAATGCAGAGAAAATAGAATCTGTCAAAAATAGAACAGTCTGCAGTAATCAGGGAACTTCGTATACTTCTGTAACTCCAAAACTTCTGAATATTTAGGAAAACGTGGGAAATTTGTATGTTAATCTTTTGTACAAAAGTCAGCTCAAAATAACATCTTTGTGATTTATGAAAAATATTTTTCTGAGCGCAAAAGTTTCCGTTTTTCAACAAGATCAAATCAACTATCACCCAACATGATCCCAAAGGCTTTGCTTGGCACAAACACTAACTAAAACACAAAAAACACAATCTTAACAAAGTAATAATTGTGCAAACACTCAAGAACAGAAATAAAATGACGAAAATAAATGTTATTCATTAGGTTGCCTCCCAACAAGTGCTATCATTTTATGCCCCTAGCTAGGCGTAATTCAAAGATCTAAGTATTGTCATCTTTGTTTCTAGATCGATACGATGCCCTCATGATTGATTCATATGGTGTCTTAATTCTAGTTCTATGTAAGTGTTCCATACCCTTCCTTAGTGGAAATTGAAATTTAATATTGCCTTCTTTCATATCAATCACGACACTAATAGTACGTAAAAACGGTCTACCAAGAATAATTGGACAAGACTATTGAAATCAATTCAAGAACAATAAAATCTATGGGCACATAATTCCTATTTGCAAGAATAAGAACATCATTAATTCTTCCCATAGGCTTTTTAATAATAGAATCCGCCAAGTGCAAATTTAAAGAACATTCTTCAATATCGGAAAGACCAAGCACATCACATAAAGATTTCAGAATTGTAGAAACACTAGCACCCAAGTCACATAAAGAAAAACACTCATAAGTTTTAATCTTGAATTTGATAGTAGGTTCCCATTCATCACGTAATTTTCTAGGAATTGAATTTTCTAATTCCAACTTTTCTTCCATAGCTTTCATCATAGCATCAACAATATGTTTAGGAAAAGCTTTATTTTGTTCATAAGCATGGGATAAATTTATCATGGATTTAAACAAAGAAATACAATCAATCAAAGAGCAATTATCATAATTAGAGTCGTTGTAAAAGTGTGGGCACTTTTCACTAGTCAAAGTTTTGACCTCTCCAAACCCACTTTTATCAATTTTCTCAACAAGATTTTCACCCTCCAAATTATTGAGACGCCTTCTAGCTAAAGTTGACTCTTCTCCAGTCCCTTTATCATCAATTTAAATCTTACTAAATAAGGAATCATTAGATGAAACACCAATCACTTTAAGATCTCCATCACTTTTATGAAAGCAATAACTAGAAAACACTTTTTCTAAAAATTCTCTTTTAGCTCTAAGTATAGCGGTTATTTTCTTACTTTAATCCATAGAAATATATAAAGCTTTAATTGATTCCTCAACCTTAAGCAAAAAAATTATCTTGAGATTTTTTACATCATGAGAAATTCTATCAATACTTCTAGACATATCATCAATCTTGTTCAGCTTTTCGTCTATTGTAGCATTAAAAACCTTTTGAGTATTGATAAATTCTTTAATAATATTATCAAGATCAGAGGTGTTCCTATCATTATTATAAGAAGGATTACCATAGGAATTACCATAATTATTAGAAGAATTACTAGGAAAATACCTAGGATTAAAATTACCTCTATAAACATTGTTATTGAAAAAAATTTGAGAGATAAAATTCACATCTATGGCATCACTATTTTGCTCAATCAAAGTATACAAAGGCACATCATTAAAATCAATAGGAGCACTTTCATTACCAACCAAAACAGCATCAACTTCTTCACTCAAAGAAGAAATTTCTTGAACCGAATTAACTTTTTTACTAATAGGAGCTCTTTCGGTATGCCATTGTGAATAATTTGCCATAATATTGTCTAGCAACTTAGTAGCTTCACCCAAAGTAATTTCCATAAAAGTACCACCCATGGCGGAATATAAAATATTTCTAGAAACAAAATTCAATCTCGCATAAAATTTTGGATGATCATCCAAAGATTTAAACCATGAGTAGGACAATTTTTGTGACGCCCGGATAATTAAGCTACAGTAAAATTTCGCTAATGATGCCATGTCATCCCGTTTACTGTTGGTATTCGCGTGTTAGTTCAAAACACTCCGAATTCAAATTTAAAATTAACAACCAGTCAAAGTTTTCAAAACACCAAAACAAAAATGTTCGGTGTGTGAAAAATATTGCTAGGTTAATTATCATGAAGAAAACATAATTTTACAAAGTGCCTAAGTGCTTTAAACTAAATAAAACAGAAAAGTAAAATAAATAAAAGTAAAAGATCAAAACAAAAAAAATATAAAAAGGAAAACACACCCCCACTGGGCCAACCGGCCCAGCTGTCCACCTGGCCGACCTACCTGGCCCAGCCGGCCGCCCAACCCCTCCTCCAAATCCCCACCAGGAGAAACCCTAACCCCCCCGACCGCACACCCCCACTTCCCACGTCTCTCCTCTCCCCTTCCCGATCCGATCTGGATCGGGGACGAGCCTGCTTCCCCCCCCCCATCGTCGAACACCCCCATTGCCTCGACGCCTGTGTCGACCCCCTCCCCCGCGCCCCGTCGCGGGTGCCGCCCATCGCCGGATCTCGCCACCTCCTTGTCACCTCCCACGACGGCCTACCCCACGCCTCGCCGCACCCGACGCCGTTGGACCACGTCGCCGTCGCACGGAACGCCACCTCGACCGCCTCCTCACCGGACCTCGCGTCCTCGTCATCCTTCCCGCCGGCCACCAGCAAGCCTCGGCGCCCCCTCTCCCCATCAATGTTGGTGAGGCTCCAGGCCTCTCCCCTTCTCTGCCTCACGCCTCGCTCACGGTCACCGCATGCTAGACCGCCCACACGTGCGCCCACGGTGAGCACGCGTTCACCGCACCCAACGCGCCCTTTGTGCCGTGCTCCCGACCGTCCCGTGCGTCGTGCCCCGCAAGCAGAGGCGCCGCTGGCGCCCCGCTCAATGCCACCGCCTCTACGCGCCTCCTCAGACCACCCCATGACCACCACCAGATTCGTCCTTGAACGGGCTTTCCAAAGCCGCCACCCTCGTGAGCTCCCGTCGCCGGAGTCGGCCAGCCGCCGGATTCGCACCGGTGGTTACTGAACCCATTAACACACCCCCACTGCCACAGAGATGTGGGCCCCCACCGTTGTTAATCACTTAATTAAAATAACACAATCCCTAACCTAAGTCTCTGACAGACTGGACCCACTAACTATTTTAAATAAATACAACTCTCTTAAAAAAATGAACCACTGATAGCCTGGCCCCACCTCACTAATTAGTCTAATTAGTTTAACTAAAACACTGTTAGTAGTCCCTGTCACTGACCAGTGGTCCCACTAGTCAGGATTGACCAGTCAACGCCCTGTTGGCTGCTGACTGGACGTGCTGACTGGGTAGTTGACTTAGTCAACTATCCCCACCTGTCAGCCTCAGGTGCACACTTCTGGGTACACTTCCTGTGTACCCATAGCATTTAAATACTAATTTAGTTTCGAATTAAATTAAATCCAAAAATTAGAAAATCATTTAAGACTTTAAAAATTAGTATAAAATAATCCGTAACTCGGATGAAAATACTTTGTACATGAAAGTTGCTTAGAACGATGAGACGAATCCGGATACGCAGCCCGTTCGTCCGCCTCACATCCCTAGCATAGCAAACACACAACTTTCCCCTCCAGTTCATTTGTCCGAAAACGCGAAACACCGGGGATACTTTCCCGGATGTTTCCCCCTTTCGCCGGTACCACCTACTGCCGCGTTAGGGCACACCTAGCACCGCATATTGCCATGTTACGCTTTGTGATGCTTTGATTGCTCTGTTATTTATTGTGTTCCCCCTCCATTACTTCTTTCCGGTAGACCCCGAGACCGATGATGCCCCTGTGATCGACTACGTCACCGACGACCCCTCCTTGCCAGAGCAACCAGGCAAGCCCCCCCCCCTTGATCACCAGATATCGCCTATTTTTCTCTATACTGCTTGCATTAGAGTAGTATAGCATGTTACTGTTCGGTTACTCCTATTCTGTTGCATAGCCTGTCATTGTTGCTATAGTCATGGATACCCTACCCGCAATCCTAAATGCTTAGTATAGGATGCTAGTTTATCATCATTGGCCCTACATTCTTGTAAGTCTGCCTTGCTACACTATCGGGCCGTGATCACTTGGGAGGTGATCACGGGTATATACTATACATATATATATACTATACAGATGGTGACTAAAGTCGGGTCAGCTCGATGAGTACCCGCAAGTGATTCTGATGAGGGGGCTGAAAGGACAGGTGGCTCCATCCCGGTAGAGGTGGGCCTGGGTTCCCGACGGCCCCCAACTGTTACTTTGTGGTGGAGCGACAGGGCAGGTTGAGACCACCTAGGAGACAGGTGGGCCTGGCCCTGTTCGGCGTTCGCGGATACTTAACACGCTTAATGAGATCTTGGTATTTGATCTGAGTCTGGCCACTGGCCTATACGCACTAACCAACTACGCGGGAAAGATATGGGCACTCGACGTCGTGGTATCAGTCGAAGCCTTCGTGACGTCAGCGACTGAGCGGCGCGTGCCGGGTTGGACTGCGTTAACGCAACTTCCTTTGTAATGGAGGTTGCTAGGTCTGCTCACCGGCCGCGTATGCAACATGCAGGTGTGCAATGAGCGATGGGCCCAAACCCCTGCGCGCATAGGATTTAGACCGGCGTGCTGACCTCTCTGTTGTGCCTAGGTGGGGCTGCAACGTGTTGATCTTCCGAGGCCGGGCATGACCCAGGAAAGTGTGTCCGGTCAAATGGGATCGAGTGTGTTGGGTTATGTGGTGCACCCCTGCAGGGAAGTTAATCTATTCGAATAGCCGTGATCTTCGGTAACAGGACGACTTGGAGTTGTACCTTGACCTTATGACAACTAGAACCGGATACTTAATAAAACACACCCTTCCAAGTGCCAGATACAACCCGGTGATCGCTCTCTAACAGGGCGATGAGGAGAGGATCGCCGGGTAGGATTATGCTATGCGATGCTACTTGGAGGACTTCATTCTACTCTCTTCTACATGCTGCAAGACGAAGGCTGCCAGAAGCGTAGTCTTCGACATGATTAGTTATCCCCCTCTTATTCTGGCATTCTGCAGTTCAGTCCACTGATATGGCCCTTTACACATACCCATGCATATGTAGTGTAGCTCCTTGCTTGCGAGTACTTTGGATGAGTACTCACGGTTGCTTTTCTCCCCCTTCTCCCCCTTTCCCTTCTACTTGGTTGCCGCAACCAGTCGATGAAGCCCATGAGCCAGACGCCACCTTCGACGATGACTCCTACTACACTGGAGGTGCCTACTACTATGTGCAGCCCGCTGACAACGGCCAAGAGTAGTTAGGAGGATCCCAGGCAGGAGGCCTGCGCCTCTTTCGATTGTATCCCAGTTTGTGCTAGCCTTCTTAAGGCAAACTTGTTTAACTTATGTCTATACTCAGATATTGTTGCTTCCGCTGACTCGTCTATGATCGAGCACTTGTATTCGAGCCCTCAAGGCCCCTGGCTTGTATTATGATGCTTGTATGACTTATTTATGTTTTTAGAGTTGTGTTGTGATATCTTCCCGTGAGTCCCTGATCTTGATCGTACACGTTTGCGTGCATGATTAGTGTACGATTAAATCGGGGGCGTCACAAGTTGGTATCAGAGCCGACTGCCTGTAGGAATCCCCCTTTCCAACTCCTTGGCCGAAGTTGAGTCTAGTTGATGAAAATTGTTTTACTAACTTGGTTGTGCGGCCCATGGGCCCACGTCGCCAATTGGGTGGTATTAGGATCTTTTATCCCTCGACCTATACTCTGGGACTCTAATCTCTCATCTATTCGGTTTAAATGATTTTACTAAATCTGACTCTAGGTTCTCGTAACTACTTTCTCCCGAAGAGCCCCTTCATTCCAGATGATGGCCTGCTTTACCAGAAGATTCTGAAGATACTCTTCGATATTCTCTCGAGACTTTATGCCCACCACTTTTGCTATTCCCGACCATCGATAAATCCTTATGGATAACTAATTACACTTGCCATTCATACGATCATCCCCCATTGATCTTGTTATTACGAGATACCCCGAAGTTTTCTCTATTATTCCGAGAATACTTTGTGCCTACTGCCTTGCAGTTCCTTGTCGCCTGAATACACCTACAAATTAATCCTCACACTTACCGAGGATTTGTTTCTCCCTAGTTGTTCATGTGTTTCACAAAATTCTCCAAAATATTATCCGATTTTTCGAGAATCCTCTGTAGCCTATGGCTCTAGAAATTCTTGTCTGCCTGCATTATGGATAAATCCAAATGCCTAGCATTATTCATTGACATCCTTTGCACTATCATTTTGAGACCGTTGATTCATTATGATGCGGATGTTCGCAATCATCAGTCGCAATTAGAATTCATCCTTCCGGCTCAGACGTCATTTTTTAACATGAGCTGGTTCTCGACCAATCAATTGTCGTCGGTGGTACCCCTAAGTCTATTCAGCTTATCCATCCTTAATCAGAGCGCTTGCTTTTGATCCCTTGAATTGGAAAATCTTAATTCCTTTACATTTGAGCTCTGAATTAGTCAGTTGTTGCTACAATCTGATCTCCTTGCATTCCTTCTTCTGATTGAGTACCGATGCTCGCATCAGATCCCTTGAGGACCACCGGATCCTTTATTGGATTTTATCCGACATCGTCCTTCATATTCATTAACCTTGTGAGCCTTTCCTAGGGTAAATAATGCCTTTGGTAAACTGTATCCTTTGCTTTGTCAACCATGCCGCACTTTCGAGCCAGTATTATCTACTCCTGAAGTTGTGGTATATGTTTCTACGATGCCCCGATGGGTTGAACCTATGCCTTCCTTAATCTGTGTGAACCCGAAAGATTTCACGGGTCATCTTATTTGGTATTGCACCAGATAAAATTTTCAACAACTAATGTCATTTTTGAAAAGCGAGAGGTGAATGGAAGTTTATACATTGAAGAAGTGGGAGTCGACCTTGAACCTTTGTGTTCATGCCCATGGACACGCTGTAGATCCTATCATGGAAGCTTCTTGTAATAATAACTATTTCCTTGATATAATATCCTTTGGTATCAGTTAATTGATCCCTTGCAACCGTGGTTCCGACCATATGTTCTTCTTTGATCCCATTTCTCGGGCAAGTTTAAGCACTTGTCTTCTGTGGATCAATACACATGTCCAACCTTTACTTTGGTCTGGCGTCGAGTATTACCCCCTAGTATCTCAAGATTGTCATGGAACTGCATAACTTTTTATGAGTTCTTCGTCAAGTACTACATTCTCATTGATTCCAATTTTTCCTGGGTTTTGAGTGGTTAGTTACCCGAGTACCCCAATAAATGAATCGAGTCCGCACTACGGTTCAACAACTCTTAGTAATCTTCCTTACTTACGAGTTTGTACCCGATCACGTCATTCCTAGCCTGATCGGCTACATCATTATCTTGCTAATTTAACTGTGCTACCTGGTCCTTATTCTTGGAGCACAACTTTTGACGATGAGCTAGGCTTATGTCGATCTTCCTCGTCCAGTTGCTTCACCTTGAAGAGCAAGCTTGGTTCCAAGTTGGTGCCGTATCCATGGTTCCATTGACCTTTCGCTGCATCAGTCCTTTTGCTTGATGTAGTCGTTGTTCGATTGCTTCTTTGTGAAGCCTCTCGACAAAATTTGTTATGATCATCATCAGCATTCAGAGCTCTTCCAGGATATCAATTGAATTCATGATGAGAAATAACATCCTTGCCCTTGATGATTTGTGTTATCATCGACCACATCCTTGTCTTCCCTCAATACCGAACGTGTTCATGTTTTGGATTCAATCTTGAGTTCCTTGCTATCTAGCATATGTTCTTCTTCATCTTGGAGTATTACCATCTTTTATGTCAAGAAAGTCGTGAGAATTGCTCCACCTCTTAGAAATTCTCGGTATGGTGATACTTCTCACCATCACCATTCTTCCTTGGTCCCCGTGTTGTTTTTAACCAGGATACCAATATGCTAACGATGTTGCTTGAGTTCTGTACTTCTAGCAACCCTATTGCTTTGAAGCTAACGGTCGACAGTTCGTCTTAGACTGTGGTTATTGAATCATCACTCTAACATTAATCTTGCTACCTAAGGTCATATTTCGAGCACACCTTTCAGCTAGTGATTGATGGTGTATGTTTTCCTCGAGCATACACCATTAAATCATTTGAATTGACAAGTGTCATCTTCTTGTTCACATTATTATGGAAATCCATCCGTTTGGAATTCTTGATGAATTGTCGCTGAGCCCAACAGCCACCTCCTCATCCCCTCCTTGGTTTAATGATGAACTATTGTTTCAGGAACCCGCTCCCATAGTTCATTTCCGAGAGAATCTTACAATGTCATCTCGACAATTTGTGTCGCACCTTTCTGTTCTCAGGCATCCTGACCTTGAGGTATCCTGACACCAATCAGATCTGAATCTCGGTCAGATACATTGGTCTTTATATGACCCGGTAAGGTGATGTCATGCCTAGCACACCTGGCTGGAGGGCCTATTGTTATAGTTCTTCCTTTTAGCAATGTTAACCAGTCTTCCATGAGGAAATTGAAAGACTTATTCTATAAGTTGTTCCTGATGAATCCATTGAGTATCCAAAGTCTGACCTTTGCTTGAAGACCATGTCAATGCTATCTCGAAGCATGTCTGAGGTACTCCGATTTTCAACAAGAACATTTGGAGCCCAATGCTAAATGTTTCTTGCTCAATTATCCAAACACCATTGTATGGGTAATGTCATGAAATTTCTCTCTCCCCTTACCTAAAGGGTTTTCTACAATATATCCTGTCACGGATATCATGCTCTACTTGTCCTTGGGAAGGGTATACCCCTGGTACATGTGTCAAACACATTTTCCTTCCCATTGTTCTGTTTTATCTGATGATCACATTTTCCTTTCCATTGGTTAGATTAAACCCTTTATATGATCTATATGACATAAGCAGTAATAATTCCCTGCTTGTGCAAACACCTCGGTGTGCAACTTTGTCAGTAAGACCTTGTTACTATTGTTGATGAAATTCTGGTAGCCACCGATGGACGAGAACCTTGCCTATTGGTCCGGCTCGTTTAACAAGCAGGAAAATGGTTCTCTTCGTCCCTCGCCCTTGGTACCAACGTTGTTGGCAACATAACTGACAGTCTATTCTCCGACATGCCTTGCTATCATGATCGTGCAAGATGTCACTGCTCCTTCTACTTTTAACCCACATGATGGGCCTATAACCCACAGTTCCAAAAGATCGAAACCTGACTCTCTTATACACCCCCTGTTGCCAAAGTTATCCCTTATGCTTGGCTTCGTATGTAATTCACGAGCTAATTTCCCTACCATATTTCATTCCGGTATCGGATGCAACATTTTTCTTCATTGCTCTGAATCCCTTTCACACTCTGTTTCACGCAACAAACAATTGCCTGACCGCTCGAAACTTCCCATGATACCTCTTTACATTGCTCTTGATATTTTCTTAAGTTTCAATTCGAGAGCTACTTTCCGTCACCTTCCCCGATGTTATCGACCAGATAATCAACCTTGTAGAGGTCTATTCTCCCGGAATACCCACCCCTTTATTCTTTCGTAAGTGCGATGTAATTCCCGAAGAAAGAATGCCGACTTCATCATGATGACTTGAAGCAGAGAAATGAAGACATCAGTGAAAGGGGTCAACCTCTTCGAGAAGAGCAACCAAGACCGAGAAGATCTGTTAGAATTTCGTAACTAGACCTTCCCCCCTTCTCTAGTTCTTAAATCTCGAGACGAGATTTCTTGTAGTGGAGGAGAATTGCGACACCCGGATTATTAAGCTACAGTAAAACTTCGCTAATGATGCCACGTCATCCCGTTTACTGTTGGTATTTGCGTGTTAGTTCCAAACACTCCGAATTCAAATTTAAAATTAACAACCAGTCAAAGTTTTCAAAACACTAAAACAAAAATGTTCGGTGTGTGACAAATATTGCTAGGGTAATTATCGTGAAGAAAACATAATTTTACAAAGTGCCTAAGTGCTTTAAACTAAATAAAACAGAAAAGTAAAATAAATAAAAGTAAAAGATCAAAAAAAAGAAAGGAAAACACCCCCCCCACTGGGCCAACCGGCCCAGCTGTCCACCTGGCCGACCCACCTGGCCCAGCCGGCCGCCCAACCCCACCTCCAAATCCCCACCAGGAGAAACCCTAACCCCCCTGACCGCACACCCCCGCTTCCCACATCTCTCCTCTCCCCTTCCCGATCCGATCTGGATCGGGGACGAGCCTGCTTTCCCCCCCATCGCCGGACACCCCCATTGCCTCGACGCCTGCGTCGACCCCCTCCCCCATGCCCCGTCGCGGGTGCTGCCCATCGCCGGATCTCGCCGCCTCCTTGTCACCTACCACGATGGCCTACCCCATGCCTCGCCGCACCCGACGCCGCTGGACCACGTCGCCGTCGCACGGAACGCCACCTCGACCGCCTCCTCGCCGGACCTCCCGTCCTCGTCCTCCTTCCCGCCAGCCGCCAGCAAGCCTCAGCGCCCCCTCTCCCTATCAACGTTGGTGAGGCTCCGGGCCTCTCCCCTTCTCTGCCTCACGCCTCGCTCACGGTCACCGCATGCTAGACCGCCCACGCGTGCGCCCGCAGTGAGCACGCATTCACTGCGCCCAGCGCGCCCTTTGTGTCGTGCTCCCGACCGTCCAGTGCGCCATGCCCCGCAAGCAGAGGCGCCGCCGGCGCCCCGCTCAATACCACCGCCTCTAGGCGCCTCCTCAGACCACCCCATGACCACCACCAGATTCGTCGTTGAACGGAATTTCCAAAGCCGCCACCCTCGTGAGCTCCCGTCGCCAGAGTCGGCCAGCCGGCGATCGCTGGAGCCGCCGGATTAGCACCGGTCGTTACTGAACCCACTAACACACCCCCACTGCCACAGATATGTGGGCCCCCACCATTGTTAATCACTTAATTAAAGTAACACAATCCCTAACCTAAGTCTCTGACAGACTGGACCCACTAACTATTTTAAATAAATACAACTCTCTTAAAAAAATGAACCACTGACAGCCTGGCCCCACCTCACTAATTAGTCTAATTAGTTTAACTAAAACACTGTTAGTAGTCCCTGTCACTGACCAGTGGTCCCACTAGTCAGGATTGACCAGTCAACGCCCTGTTGGCTGCTGACTGGACCTGCTGACTAGGTAGTTGACTTAGTCAACTGTCCCCACCTGTCAGCCTCAGGTGCACACTTCTGGGTACACTTCCTGTGTACCCATAGCATTTAAATACTAATTTAGTTTCGAATTAAATTAAATGCAAAAATTAGAAAATCATTTAAGACTTTAAAAATTAGTATAAAATAATCCGTAACTCGGATGAAAATACTTTGTACATGAAAGTTGCTCAGAACGACGAGACGAACCCGGATACGCAGCCCGTTCGTCCGCCTCACATCCCTAGCATAGCAAACACGCAACTTTCCCCTCCGGTTCATTTGTCCGAAAACGCGAAACACCGGGGATACTTTCCCGGATGTTTCCCCTTTTCGCCGATACCACCTACTGCCGCGTTAGGGCACACCTAGCACCGCGTATTGCCATGTTCCACCTCCATTACTTCTTTCCGGTAGACCCCGAGACCGATGATGCCCCTGTGATCGACTACGTCACCGACGACCCCTCCTTGCCAGAGCAACCAGGCAAGCCCCCCCCCCTTGATCACCAGATATCTCCTATTCTTCTCTATACTGCTTGCATTAGAGTAGTATAGCATGTTACTGTTCAGGTACTCCTATTCTTTTGCATAGCCTGTCATTGTTGCTATAGTCATTGATACCCTACCCGCAATCCTAAATGCTTAGTATAGGATGCTAGTTTATCATCATTGGCCCTACATTCTTGTCAGTCTGCCTTGCTACACTATTGGGCCGTGATCACTTGGGAGGTGATCACGGGTATATACTATACATATATACATACTATACAGATGCTGACTAAAGTCGGGTCAGCTCGATGAGTACCCGCAAATGATTCTGATGAGGGGGCTGAAAGGACAGGTGGCTCCATCCCGGTAGAGGTGGGCCTGGTTCCCGACGTCCCCCGACTGTTACTTTGTGGCAGAGCAACAGGGCAGGTTGAGACCACCTAGGAGACAGGTGGGCCTGGCCCTGTTTGGCGTTCGTAGATACTTAACACGCTTAACGAGATCTTGGTATTTGATCTGAGTATGGACACTGGCCTATACGCACTAACCAACTACGCGGGAAAGATATGGGCACTCGACGTCGTGGTATCAGCCGAAGCCTTCGTGACGTCAGCGACTGAGCGGCGCGCGCCGGGTTGGACTGCGTTAACGCAACTTCCTTTGTAATGGAGGTTGCTAGGTCTGCTCACCGGCCGCGTACGCAACACGCAGGTGTGCAATGGGCGATGGGCCCAGACCCCTGCGTGCATAGGATTTAGACCGGCGTGCTGACCTCTCTGTTGTGCCTAGGTGGGGCTGCGACGTGTTTATCTTCCGAGGCCGGGCATGACCCAGGAAATTGTGTTCGGCCAAATGGGATCGAGTGTGTTGGGTTATGTGGTGCACCCCTGCAGGGAAGTTAATCTATTTGAATAGTCGTGATCTTCGGTAACAGGACGACTTGGAGTTGTACCTTGACTTAATGACAACTAGAACCGGATACTTAATAAAACACACCCTTCCAAGTGCCAGATACAACCCGGTGATCGCTCTCTAACAGGGCGACGAGGAGAGGATCGCCGGGTAGGATTATGCTATGCGATGCTACTTGGAGGACTTCAGTCTACTCTCTTCTACATGCTGCAAGACGGAGGCTGCCAGAAGCGTCGTCTTCGACATGATTAGTTATCCCCCTCTTATTCTGGCATTCTGCAGTTCAGTCCACTGATATGGCCCTTTACAGATACCCATGAATATGTAGTGTAGCTCCTTGCTTGCGAGTACTTTGGATGAGTACTCACAGTTGCTTTTCTCCCCCTTTTCCCCCTTCTCCTTCTACCTGGTTGCCGCAACCAGTCGATGGAGCCCAGGAGCCAGACGCCACCTTCGACGATGACTCCTACTACATTGGAGGTTCCTACTACTACGTGCATCCCGCTGACGACGGCCAGGAGTAGTTAGGAGGATCCCAGGCAGGAGGCTTGCGCCTCTTTCGATTGTAGCCCAGTTTGTGCTAGCCTTCTTAAGGCAAACTTGTTTAACTTATGTTTGTACTCAGATATTGTTGCTTCCGCTGACTCGTCTATGATCGAGCACTTGTATTCGAGCCCTCGAGGCCCCTGGCTTGTATTATGATGCTTGTATGACTTATTTATGTTTTTAGAGTTGTGTTGTGATATCTTCCCGTGAGTCCCTGATCTTGATCGTACATGTTTGCGTGCATGATTAGTGTACGATTGAATCGGGGGCGTCACAATTTTTTAGCATCAATTTCATTCTTTCCCAAGATTGCGCAACATGTTCATGCTCAAGTTGCTTAAAATTCATGATTTGTGTCCTAAGGGAAATAATTTTCAAGGACAGAAAATACTTAGTAATAAAAGCATCCTTGCACTTATCCCAAGAATCGATACTATTGCAAGGCAAAGAAGAAAACGAAATTTTTGCACGATCTCGCAAAGAAAACGAGGATAATTTCAACTTCACAATATCATTGTCCACATACTTTTTATTTTGCATATCACATAATTCCACGAATGTGTTAATATGGGACGCGACATCCTCACTAGGAGTACTAGAAAATTGATCTTTCATAACAAGATTCAACAAAGCGACATTAATACCACAAGACTCTACACTAGTGGCGGGGGGAGCAATCGGAGTGCTAATAAAATCATTGTTGTTGGTATTGGAGAAATCGCACAACTTGGTGTTCTCTTGAGTCATCGTGACTCTGCAACAAGATTGCACTCAAAAACAGATCTGACGAGAAAATGACGAACGGAAAAGAGGGCGAATAAAATGACAAATATTTGCAAAGTGGGGGAGAGGAAAATGAGAGGCAAATGGCAAATAATGTAAATTGCAAGGAGATGAGATTTGTTATTAGGAACCTGGTATATGTTGATGATGTCTCCTCGGCAACAGCGCCAGAAATTCCTTTTGATGTTGTCATGAACTATGTCGGTATTTCCCCAAAGAGGAAGGGATGATGCAGCACAACAACGGTAGGTATTTCCCTCAGTGATGAGATCAAGGTTATAGAACTAGTAGGAGAACCACGCAACACTATGTAAACGGTACCTGCACACAAAGAATAAATATTTGCAACCCAACGTGTTAAAGGGGTTGTCAATCCCTTTCGGCTAACGGTGCCAGAAATTGTCAAGTTGACGAGATATAATTGTATTAGATTGATAGATGCAAATAAAAGCAAATAAAATTTAGCGAGGTATTTTTGGGTTTTTGGATTAATAGATCTGAAAATAAAAGTGAATAAAAATAGATCTTGAAGGAAAATATGATAAAGAAGAGACCCAGGGCCGTAGATTTCACTAGTGGCTTCTCTCGAGAAAGATAGCATACGTTGGGTAAACAAATTACTGTTGGGCAATTGATAGAACTTCAAATAATTATGACCATATCCAGGCAATGATCATTATATAGGCATCACGTCCAAGATTAGTAGACCAACTCCTGTCTACATCTACTACTATTACTCCACACATCGACTGCTATCATGCATGCATCTAGTGTATTAAGTTCATGAAAAAACGGAGTAATGCAATAAGAATGATGACATGATGTAGACAAGATCTATTCATGTAGGAATTAGACCCATCTTGTTATCCTTAATGGCAACGATACATACGTGTCATTTCCCCTTCTGTCACTGGGATCAAGCACCATAACATCGAACCCGTCACAAAGCACCTCTTCCCATGGCAAGAAAAATCAATCTAGTCGGCCTAACTACCAAAGATTCGAAGAATAAATACGAGGCTATAAGTAATGATGCATATAAGAGATCAAAAGACTCAAATAACTTTCATGGATAAAAACATAGATCTGATCATAAACTCAAAGTTCATCGGATCCCAACAAACACACCGCAAAAAGAGTTACATCAAGTAGATCTCCAAGAGACCATTGTATTGAGAATCAAAAGAGAGAGGGAAAGCCATCTATCTACTAAATACGGACCCGTAGGTTTACAATGAACTACTCATGCATCATCAAAGAGGCACCAATGAGGATGATGAACCCCTCCGGGATGGTGTCTAGATTGGATCTGTGGTTCTGGAACTTGAGGCGGCTGGAATTGATTTTCGTCGACTCCCCTAGTGTTTCTGGAATATAGGGGTATTTATAGAGCAAAGAGGCGGTGCGGGAGGCGGACGAGGTGGGCACAACCCACCTGGGCGCGCCTGGGCCCCCAGGCCCGCCTAGTAGGTTTTGCTCCCCTCAAAGGCCCCCTCAGGTACTTTCTTGGCCCATCATGTATCTTCTGGTCCAGAAAAAATCACCAAAAAGTTTCGCTGCGTTTGGAGTCCGTTTGGTATTGATTTTCTACGAAGTAAAAAACAAGCCAAAAACAGCAACTGGCATTGGGCACTATGTCAATAGGTTAGTCCCAAAAAATGATATAAATTTGCTACAAAATGATTGTAAAACATCCAAGTATGATAATATAACAGCATGGAACAATAAAAAATTATAGATACGTTCGAGACGTATCAACCTCCTACTGGATTGGTACCTTGGTTCTCTAACTAAGGGAAATACTTATCTCTACTTTGTTGCATCACCCTTTCCTCTTCAAGGGAAAAACCAACGCAAGATCAAGAAGTAACGGTGGTGTTTGTGATGTAGGTGATGAAATTCCTACCCAAGCCATAAGAAGAATGGGGATTGATCAAATACTCCCCATTGAGGAACCCCTTGTGGCTGAAGGAGAAGGACAATGCTCTAATCAAGTGGTCCACTCCTGGATGTTCTTCACGATGTTCTTGACCATTGTCCAGTGATCCACTCCTGGATTACTTTGGTACCTCCTTGCTAAACTTATACCAAGGCACACATCAGGTCTGGTACACAACATAGCATACATGATAGAACCTATGGCTGAGGCATAGGGAATGACTTTCATTTTCTATCTATCTTCTGCAGTGGTCGAGCATTGAGTCTGACTCAACTTCACACCTTGTAACATAGGCAAGAACCCTTTCTTTGACTGATCCATTTAGAACTTCTTCAAAACTTTATCAAGGTATGTGATTCGTGAAAGTCCTATCAAGCGTCTTGACCTATCTCTATAGATCTTGATGCCCAATATATAAGCAGCTTCACTGACGTCTTTCATTGAAAAACTTCTATTCAAGTATCCTTTTATGCTATTCAGAAATTTTACATAATTTCCAATCAACAATATGTCATCCACATATAATATTAGAAATGCTATAGAGCTCCCACTCACTTTCTTGTAAATACAGGCTTCTCCAGAAGTCTGTATAAAACCATATGCTATGGTCACCTCATCAAAGCATATATTCCAACTCTGAGATACTTGCATCAGTCCATAAATGGATCGCTGAAGCTTGCACACTTTGTTAGCACCTTTAGGATTGACAAAACCTTTTGGTTGCATCATATACAACTCTTCTATAAGAAATCCATTAAGGAATGCAGTTTTGACATCCATTTGCCAGATTTCATAATCATAAAATGCGGTAATTGCTAACATGATTCGGAGAGACCTAAGCATCGCTATGGGTGAGAAAGTCTCATCATTGTCAACTCCTTGAACTTGTCGAAAACCTTTTGTGACAAGTAGAGCTTTATAGACAGTAACATTACCATTAGCGTCAGACTTCTTCTTGAAGATCCATTTATTCTCTATGGGTCGCTGTTCATCGGGCAGATCCCCCAAAGTCCACACTTTGTTCTCATACATGGATCCTATCTCATATTTCATGGCATCAAGCCATTTATCAGAATCTAGGCTTCATAGTTCGTAGGTTCGTCATGGTCAAGTAACATGACTTCCAGAACATGATTACCATACCACTCTGGTGTGGATCATGCTCTAGTTAACCTATGAGGTTCTGTAGCAACTTGATCTGAAGTTTCATGACCATTATCATTAGCTTCCTCTCCAGTTGGTGTAGGCATCATGGGAACGGATTTCTCGGATGAGCTACTTTCCAAATTGAGAGAATGTACAATTACCTCATCAAGTTGTACTTTCCTCCCACTCACTTCTTTCGAGAGAAACTCCTTCTCTAGAAAAGTTCCGTTCTTAGCAACAAAAATCTTGCCTTCAGATCTGTGGAAGAAGGTGTACCCAATTGTTTCCTTAGGGTATCCTATGAAGATGCACTTCTCCAATTTGGGTACGAGCTTATCAAGCTGAAGCCTTTTGACATAAGCATCGCATCCCCAAACTTTAAGAAACGGCAGCTTAGGTTTGTTGCCAAACCATAGTTCATACGGTGTTGTCTCAACAGATTTTGATGGTGCCCTGTTTAATGTGAATGCAGCTATCTCTAATGCATAACCCCGAAACAATAGTGGTAAATCAGTAAGAGATATCATAGATCGCACCATATCTAATAAAGTGTGGTTACGACGTTCAGACACACCATTACGCTGTGGTGTTCCAGGTGGTGTGAGCTGTGAAACTATTCCGCATTATTTCGAATGAAGGCCAAACTCATAACTCAAATATTCACCTCCATGATCAGATCGTACAAACTTTTTGTTCTTGTTACGATGATTCTCCACTTCACTCTGAAATTCTTTGAACTTCTCAAATGTTTCAGACTTGTGTTTCATTAAGTAGATATACCCATATCTACTCAAATCATCTATGAAGGTCAGAAAATAACGATACCCGCCACGAGCCTCAACACTCATCGGACCGCATACATCGGTATGTATTATTTCCAATAAGTCGTTAGCTTGTTCCATTGTTCCGGAGAGCGGAGTTTTATTCATCTTGCCCATAAGGCACGGTTCGCAAGTATCATATGATTCATAATCAAGTGATTCCAAAAGTCCATCTATATGGAGTTTCTTCATGCGCTTTACGCTGATATGATCCAAACGGCAGTGCCACAAATAAGTTGCACTATCATTATCAACTTTGCATCTTTTGGCATCAATATTATGAATATGTGTATCATCACGATCGAGATTCAACAGAAATAGACCACTCTTCAAGGGTGCATGACCATAGAAGATATTACTCATATAAATAGAACAACCATTATTCTCTGATTTAAATGAATAACTGTCTCGCACTAAACAAGATCCAGATATAATGTTCATGCTCAACGCTGGCACCAAATAACAATTATTCAGGTGTAAAACTAATCCCGAAGGTAGATGTAGAGGTAGCGTGCCGACGGTGATCACATCGACCTTGGAACCATTCCCAACGCGCATCGTCACCTCGTCCTTAGCCAATCTTCATTTAATACGTAGTCCCTGTTTCGAGTTACAAATATGAGCAACCGAACTCGTATCAAATACCCAGGCACTACTACGAGAATTAGTAAGGTACATATCAATAACATGTATATCAAATATACCTTTGTTCACTTTGCCATCCTTCTTATCCACCAAATACTTGGGGCAGTTCCGCTTCCATTGACCAGTCCCTTTGTAGTAGAACCACTTAGTTTCAAGCTTGGGTCCAGCTTTGGGTTTCTTCCCGGGAGTGACAACTTTCTTGTCATTCTTCTTGAATTTACCCTTCTTACCCTTGCCTTTCTTCTTAAAACTAGTGGTCTTGTTAACCATCAACACTTGATGATCCTTCTTCATTTCTACCTCCGTAGCCTTTAGCATTGCAAAGAGCTCGGGAATAGTCTTTTCCATCCCTTACATATTGTAGTTCATCACGAAGCCTTTGTAGCTTGGTGGCAGTGATTGAAGAACTCTGTCAATGACACAATCATCTGGAAGATCAACTCTCAGCTGAGTCAAGTGATTATGGTACCCAGACATTCTGAGTATGTGCTCACTAACAGAACTGTTCTCCTCCATCTTGCAGCTATAGAACTTGTTGGAGACTTCATATCTCTGAACTCCGGCATTTGCTTGAAATATTAACTTCAACTCCTGGAACTCATATTGTCCATGGCGTTCAAAATGTCTTTGAAGTCCCGATTCTAAGCCATAAAGCATGGCACACTGAACTAACGAGTAGTCACTAAGGGAGTTCTGGATTCGGGGGTCCTCATGCGTCCGGCCCAGGAGTATGGGCCGGGGTGGATAGGCTGTACAAGATCAGGTTGAAGATTATGCTCCGTGTCCGGATCGGACTTCTCCATACGTAAGCGGCAAGATTAGAGACCGGGTGTTTCCTTCCCTTAAGAACCGACCTTGTACAAACCCTAGGCCCCTCCGGTGTGTATATAAACTGGAGTGGTTAGTCCGTAGAGGCTACCCTTTTATTACCATCATCAGAATACTCATAGGCTACACTACAAAAAATACACTTCCGTGATGATACGTGTTTGTCATAGTAGGTCACGTTTTCTTTCATGCATGTACATCCATGATGATTTTATGACAGAATCAAGATAGTCATACCTATGCTATCATAGAAGTGTTCCATGACATTACCAAAATTATCATTACGGAAGTGGCCACTTCCATGACGATAATTCGCGTGTTATAGAAGTGCTTTCGTCAAGGATGACCGACACGTGGCATCCACCGTAACGGAAGCTATCGGGTCCGGTTTTGGATCCGATAACCTGTTAATAGCCCCGACCATTGGGGATTTTCCATGTGTAAAATCATCATTGGCTGGAGTAAACTCGTTTCATCTCAACATTGGGACAGATGTCATCCACTCATTGGACCCAATGCGACTATGATACGTCGACACGTGGCACGGCCCAACAGAGGCCCATTCCTGTGAAAAGGCCGGCCCATTTGACTTGGTCAAAAGGTGGCGGGTCGGCCCATGGAAAGCCTGTTAACGGCCTGTTCGCATATAGCCCATTTACAGCCCAAACACAGGGCCCGTTATGGCCTATCCGAATTAGGCCCAGTAGCGTCATCTGAGCCGTCCAATATGATTCCAGCCCGTTTTAACTTCCGACCCATGTATGGCCCATGACGTCTTTCGGCCCATATGAGCCCCTTTGTAACTCTTGGCCCATTAATGGCCCGTGTTGAAACTGGCCCATAATGAATAGTGTATCACTTCATACATATTAACGGCCCATTATTCCATTGGGCCGTTTCCAGCCCATGTTTTCTTTCGGCCTTCTCAGGGCCCATTTATTCTTGGGCTCATTTCCAGCATTCGGTTAGTTACGGCCCGTTACTGTCATTTTCTGCTTGTGGGCCAAATTCAGCCCGTTGTTACAGTCAGCTCGTTTGTGGCCCGTTAATACGTTGGGCCATTTTCATAGCATCATCAAATATGGCCTATTAACGATGGCCCGTTATGGTCGGCCCATGAACGGCGATTCCAACTCTAGCCCGTTTACAACCATAATGCGGTCTGTTATTGGCCCATGTCTGGCCGATCGATCATCCAACCCATATAAGGCCCATTGATGATACGGCCCGTAGAAGGCCCATTGCGTCTACGGCCCGTAGAAAGCCCCTTGTTTCTACGGCCCATAGAAGGCCCATTGTTTCTACGGTCGGTAGGAGGCCCAGTGTCACTACAATAAATATGTAGCCCATGGTTATTGTGGCCTCATTTTAAAAAATAGGTTATTGCGGCCACTAGCAAACCACAGAAAAAGAACTACACTGACTACAAACAAAAAAAAACAAGAAAGCAAGGAAATAAATAATCAAGCAACTTATGCCAGGCTATCATGGCTATTACACATATTACATCCACTGGGCATCAAAGTTCGCCACCAGTGCAAATATAGGGAACAAAGCAGCATATAAACACCGCAGCAAAACAAGTCCAGAACTGAAACCACTTTAGAAGAGCTCAAGAAACAATATCCTGGGTACCCATAATGCTAGCAAGATGCTTAGCAAGCTTATTAACTTTCTCTTGTTTGGCGCTTAAATCCTCCAGCGCTTGCTGTTGCACAAGAAAGTTCGCATCTGAATTCTGCAGGGACTTCCTCAGTCCTTTGGCATCTTGCCGCAGCACAGCTGACTGATGCCTTTCAGCTTGTAGCTGAGACTGAAGAAGCCGAAGTAATTCAGGCAGCGAGTTCGAAGAGCTTGTGCTAGCGGTACTGGCCAGTAACTCGAACACTACATCAACGCAAGACTGTGGGGTTTTCTCACTGTCTACAAGATCGTGTTTATCACCTTTCTTGGAGACCAACAGGGTTGTCTCACTATCTTGAACCTTATCTGCATTACTTTCTCTACCATTGCATAGTGGGGTGCTCTTCTCCAATATTCTGTTTGCATACTACAAGAGAAACAATCAGACACATCAAAGGTTTAGCTTGTAGTATAAGAAGCTCATTTTGGTAAACCGGTTCAGTAGTAAGGTGGACAGGATAACAGCATGAAACAAACATATATCTATGTACTATGGTCACTGTATTGTCCATATCATTCTAGTTTATGTTTCCTAATCAAGATAGAGACACAGTTCAACTCATATATTTTGAAGACACAGCAGCATAGACAGAATATAAGTGTGAGAAACTACACAGCATTGACAACACTTGTAATGTGCATCACATGAGAACATAACTGTTTATACAACTTAAACTGAAATCAACATAGAGCAAGAAGTTAGAACAACAATCCAGTTAAAGAAATAGGTTTAAACATACATGTTGCGCCATTGGAGTTTCAATTTTATCCTTCAAATTCGGAAGTAGTTGGTATGAGTAAATACAGTGATGCAACAACAAAGGAGTATGGACCATAGCTATGGAATCTGACCTAAGAACAGTTGCTCTTCTGCTTTAAACGTGGAGTTTGGGTTAGTTGTGGTGGTCTTCGTGCTTTGGGCACTGCAGTAGCTTTACAAACTGCTCGTGTGGGGGTACTCTGTGGTGGACATGGTGCTTTGTCAACTAGAAGTGGGTTACTATCCGCTGGGGTTGCTGTTAGATGGGTTGTAGTTGGTTTTCTGCCCAACAGTGTAAGTGTGCAATCTGGAAGAGTCTCGATTATGTGTGGTGGGGCTAGTTTGTGGGCTAGTACAACCATGGTTCTATCTGCATCGACGGGTAGCACTTTCTTTTGTGAAGAACGGGTTTTTGCTCCCTCAGATACTGCCATCACCCCCTCCAATTCAAATGGCTGATAAACAAGAAAAGAAATTGAACGTACAAACATTGTATGATATACAGATGTGGTAATTCACATATATGTTGTCTAACCAAACAGGACATCATGACACAATTTCAGATATATGATGCCTAACTAAATAGGATAGCATGACACAGTTTCAGATATATGATGGATAACTTAACAGGATATAATTGCATAATTCAACATATGATGAGTATCTAAACAGGATGACATGACAAAACTATATGATGTCTTTCTAAAATAGGTTGGCATGAAATAATTCACATACATGTTGTCTAAGTATACATGATGGCATGATATAATTGACATAATTGATTCACATACTAAGCAGCTGGCACTCGCATGTAAGATCTCTAAACTAAGCAGATGGAATTCAATATTGTGCATATGATGTCTAAACTAAGCAATGCAAGACACCATATGCATCATATGAGAAATATAAACATTGCAACTTAGAGCATACACCTCAGGTGGGATATAGGACTGGTCATCTGTCTCTGAATCCTCCTCTGAGGAGCTCCCTGTAACCATCGAGATATATGCTTCAATAGGTACCATTGCCTGCTCTGAAGACATTGTTTTCACTGCAGATTTTTCCATAACCGGCTCAAATGGCTGATACACATGAAGAGTAGTTCAATATACACAGATTGTCGATAAATGGAATACGTAATGAAAAAAAGATGGCATGAGATAATTCACATATATGATGCCTGGCTACATGGCAGTGCATAATTCACATATATGATAACTGGCTGAAAAACATGGCATTGCATAATTCGCATATCTGATATGGAAAGCAAACATGAGGCATTCACACAAAGCATTTCTAATCTAAGCAGATGGCATGGCAATGCAAGACACCATATGCATGATATGAGAAATATAACCCAGCCAAGTTAGAGCATGCACCTCGGGGGGGGGGGATATGACTGCTCATCTGTCTCTGAATCCTCCTTTGAGGAGCTATCTGTAACCAGCAAGAAATCTGCATCGACAGGTAGCACTGACTACTCAGAAGACCTTGTTTTCACTCCAGATTTTCCCATGACCAACTCAAACGGCTGATGCACAGGAAGAGTAGATGAATGTATAAACATTGTTGACAAATGGAATACATTATGGAAAAAAATATGGCACGATACAATTCACATATACGATGACTGGCTAAACAGGATGGCCTTGCATGATTCACGTATATGATGCCTGGCTAAATAACATGGCTTTGCATAATTCCCATATACTCCCTCCATTCCTAAATATTTATCTTTTTAGAGATTTCAAATGGACTACCACATACGGATGTATATAGACATATTTTAGATCGTAGATTCACTCATTTTGTTCCGTATGTAGTCACTTGTTGAAATCTCTAAAAAAGACAAATATTTAGGAATGGTGGGAGTATGATATAGAAACCAAATAGGTGGCATTCACACAAAGCAAATCTAAACTAAGCTGATGACATATAAGATGTATAATGTAAGCAATGTGAGGCGCCATATGCATGATATGACCAACATCAGCATGCCAGGTTAGAGCAAACACCTCAAGTGGTAAACAGGTGTGGTCGGCTCCTTCTGAATCCCCATCTGAATACTTATCTTCCTCTGGAATACAATCTGGAAATGCAGGAGGGGGGGCACTTCGCCCACCATGGAGCGGCGTCTGCATGACATTATATTCCCACGCAACGGTCTTCTCTTTTTCTCTACATGTTCAGTACGATTGTGTACAATATCTGACATGCCTAATAAAAAAATAGTTAGATTTTGTAAGGCCTAAGGGGTGCATGCAAAAATCAAGACTGATGGTAGCAAATGAGTGGATGAATCCAAAACTAATGATAGCAGGTAGATTATAGCTTCAGTTTAAAAAGATAGACAATGGATCATCTATTGTTTGTTGCCCACCCAGCATGAACCACATAAAAGACCCCAGATGAACCAGATAGTGGACAGATACTATTCGTTGCTACCTCGATATGAGACCCACGGGCATTTCAAAACTCAAGTTTGAACGATAAAGTAGCAGGTAATAATAACCAATGTATAACGTAAGCAAACACGAAAGACTGCGACCTCTCTTCCGGAACTGTGTAGTCCTCAGGTTCATCTGCTCAGTCGATGATGGTAATGCAGTTGGCGTGGCTGCTGGCAACGGGGAAGATGATCTGAGGAGGCGAAAGAAAGTCTGTAGGGGGGATCTCTGCTGTAGTGAACGCTTCTGACGATGGTGCACCTTAGGTGGGGTGGATGACGGCATGGCAGGAGCAGGACATAACACACAGAGTTTTCTTTGACGCCTATATGAAAATGAAGTAAATCTGTAAGGGCTCCTTAGAATTGGAGGATTTTATAAACGCAGGGACATGAAAAACACAGGAATAGGATAGGAATGCACGTGCAAAATAGAGCATTTGCAAACATAGGATTTTAGTCAACCTGGGTGTTTGGTTCACATGAATTGGAAGAACACAGCTGTAGGATCGAAAGTATGTCTAGAGGGGGGTGATTAGACTACTTGACCAAATAAAAACTTGCCTTTTCCCAATTTTAGTTCTTGGCAGATTTTAGCAACTTATCACAAGTCAAGCAATCAACCTACACATGCAATTCTAAGAGTATTGCAATGGAATGTAAAACAATTTCATATGAAGGTAAAGGGGAGGAGTTTGAGAAGGCAAACGCAATTGGAGACACGGATGTTTTTGTCGTGGTTCCAATAGGTGGTGTTATCATACATCCACATTGATGGAGACTTCAACCCACGAAGGGTAACGACTGCGCGAGTCCACTGAGGGCTCCACCCACGAAGGGTCCACGAAGAAGCAACCTTGTCTATCCCACCATGGCCGTCGCCCACGAAGTACTTGCCTCACTAGGGTAGATCTTCACGAAGTAGGCGATCTCCTTGCCCTTACAAACTCCTTGGTTCAACTCCACAATCTTGTCGGAGGCTCCCAAGTTACACCTAGCCAATCTAGGGGACACCACTCTCCAAGAAGTAACAAATGGTGTGTTGATGATGAACTCCTTGCTCTTGTGCTTCAAATGATAGTCTCCCGAACACTCAACTCTCTCTCACGGGATTTGGGTTTGGTGGAAAGAAGATTTGAGTTGAAAGCAACTTGGGGAAGGCTAGAGATCAATATTCATATGGTAGGAATGGAATATCTTGACCTCAACACAAGTGTAGATGGTTCTCTCTCAGAAAATTTATGTTGGAAGTGTAGGCATGTTCTGATGGCTCTCTCCACGAATAAAGAGTGGGTGGAGGGGTATATATAGCCTCCACACGAAATCTAACTGTTACACACAACTTACCAATCTCGGTGGGACCGAATCGTCAAACTCGGTTGGACCGATTTAGCAAATAATGTGACCGTTAGGATTTTCGGTGGGACCGACATGTCAACTCGGTGGGACCGATATGTTTAGGGTTAGGGCATAACATAATATCGGTGAGACCGATTACTTAAACTCGGTGGGCCGATTATGGTAATAAGCTAACCAGAGAGTTGGTCACGCAAACTCGGTGGGACTGATTCGCTCATCTCGGTTGGACCGAAACATTACGAAAGGGAAACAGAGAGTTTGCATTGCAATCTCGGTGGGACCGATCGCTCATCTCGGTTGGACCGAAATGTTACGAAGGGAAACAGAGAGATTACAATCCCATCTCGGTAAGACCGAGATCCCTGTCGGTGAGACCGATTTGACTAGGGTTTGTGGCAGTGGCTATGACATCTGAACTCGGTGGCGCCGGATAGAAAGAATCGGTAGGGTCGAGTTGGACTTTTGGTTTGGGTCATATTTGGATGTGAGAAAGTACTTGAGAGCTTTGGAGCATATCACTAAGCATTTTGAGCAAGAAAGCCATTAAGCAACACCTCATCCCTCCTTGATAGTATTGGCTTTTCCTATAGACTCAATGTGATCTTGGATCACTAAAATATAAAATGTAGAGTCTTGAGCTTTGAGCTTGAGCCAATCCTTTTGTCCTTAGCATTTTGAGGGATCCACTTTTCCCATCCATGCCATGCCAATCATTGAGCTTTCCTGAAATACTTATCTCGAAATAGCATTAGCTCAATGAGATATATGTTGTTAGGAATTACCAAAACCACCCAGGGATAGTTGCACTTTCAATCTCCCCCTTTTTGGTAATTGATGACAACATATAGATCAAAGCTTCGACAAATGATAATAAGATTGAAAAACATCATCGCTTTGAGAAGTATGTGATAAGTAAGAGCTCCCCCTAAATGTGTGCATTATTTAAAATTTGCTTTGGACTGCAAATGCACAATGAGTTAGGATCGTGAGTCACTCTTCCATGTCACATACATCTTGGTGGAGCGCTCAAAATGATAATAATTAAACACATGCACTCATCACCAAGCAAAGTGAATGATCATATGAGGATATAAGAGATAATATCATCCAACAAGCATTAATGTAGCATAGCATATGATCAAACACATGATCATCCAAGTATCTCACAAAAGCATAAAGTATCAAGTACACACACAAATAACGAAGTTCAACCACCAAAAAGACAAGATAGATCAAAAGCAACACTCTCTCTCGAAGCCTAGGATTTATACATCTTCTCCCCCTTTGGCAACAAGGTACCAGAAAGTTCACAAAAAAATGCATAGTGTTAAACGACTCTCAGCCTTGGTCTTCATGTGATGGTGTAGAGATGGCTCCAAAGACAAAAGATTCTGTTGATGTAGCTGGAGCTGGTGGAGTGGCTGCTAGGGCTGGTGGCACTGAAGCTGTAGCTGGTGCAGATGATGTAGCTCTGGTGTCTGGAACAGGCACTGTAGTAGATCTCTGTCCTCTGGGCACTCTAGCAAAAGCATCTGTGGTAGACTTGCCCTTCTTCTCCTCCACATCCTCCTGAAGTTGCTCAACTGCAGTTTGGATCTCAGTAACTTTGACATCAAGAGCATAAAACTTCTGCTCTATGATTCTCTCCAAGCTCTCCTGGTTTTGAGTCAGGGTGGCCAAGCCCTTCTCAATCCTCAAGGTGGAGTCAATCAAGTAGCCAAGCTGATCTTGCTTACTCTTCAGGAAAATTTGAGATGCCTCTTCAGCAGTTGGCATCTTAGCACCTTTCTCAGCCCTTGCTTTCTCTTTCTTCTCTTGTGCTTGCACAGATGATGGTTCATTTTCATCCATCACAATGGCGTTGTCCTCAAAATCAGGGTAGATGGGCAGGTGCTCCTTGTCCAAAAGATATGTGCCAGTGCCAATCTTGGAGTTTATGAGCTCCTAAATGTGTGGGGCATATCCACAACTCCTCTTGTGATCAGCAGTAGTCCTTTTGATTGTTTTCACAATTAGGCTCGTGACTTTGAATTTCTGAGGCACATCAAATATATGCAGCAAGTTGATTGCATGGCCTCTGATCATCTTGTGATCACCTGACTTGGGCAGCAAAGTGTGCCTTAAGATCCAGTTGATTGTAGGCAATCCTGACAGCAGGTAGTGTACAGATCCAAACATATGTGTCTCTAGTGCAGCATCTGGGATCTCTCTGTACATGTGAGCCATAGAGTTGTGGTCTTTATTCTTCTTGGCATAGACATCCAAGTCATCCACATTCTCTTTTGGAGCATTTATCAACTCAGCCCATTCTTCAACTGTGGATTGGTACCTAGTACCTTTAGACATCCAGACAATCTTCCCATCTGGTTAGAACTGAGCTGTGGAATAAAACTGCATAATGAGCTCATCATTCCACTTGGTGAGCTTCTGGCCAACAAAGTCATCTACTCCACAAAAATTGAAGCTGTCATACACTCCTGGATAGTGCTCTTCATTCTTCCTGATGTACTCCCAGTCAACCCATCTCATGTCATATACTATGGGCTTCTTGTCAAGCAAAATTGTCTCATAGAAATCTTGTTGTTCCTTAGTGTGGAACCTGTAGTCCACTACAGTTCTTCTTCTGACAGCATAGGGATCAGTCTATCTCCACAGTCTCAGTCATGCATCCTTCCTGGGCTTCATATCCTCTGCAACTGGATGTACATCATTATGATCAGGAATCTTGGGCTTCAACTTTCTCTAGAAAAGTGAATCATCATCTTCTTCAGCAGCCTCAGGCATTGGGGCCTTGTTCTTCTCTTCAGCTGGAATACTCCTAGTGTTCCTCTTAGGTGCAGACTTGGGCTTAGGAGCAGCAGCCTTGGGAGCATCTTTGGGCTTAGATGGAGCAGCCCCTGATCTTATAGCATCTCCCATCAGCTTGTGAGCTTTAGGAGCTAGTGCATCATCCTCTTCCTCTTCTTCTTCCATCATTGAGGGCTTTCCAACAAATCTGGCCATGGTCTTCTTGACCCTTTCTTTCCTTTTCTTCTCCGCCACAACTGGTTCTTTGGTTTCTGATCCCAAAGTTACTTGAGTAGAGGCTCTGGCCTTAAACATGGGAATTCTTTTGGCAGGAGCCTTTGTCTTCATTCCTGGCTTAGTGGTAGCAGTTGTGCCATATTTCTTCTTCAGCACCTTCTTCTTAGAAGTGGCCTCATCCTCAATAGCCACATAGTCCTCATCTTTAGAATCTGAGGTTTTCTTCTTCCTTGCCCTGGTTGCTGCCTTGGGAAAATTGTTGGGTGTGCTTCTGTGTCACGCCCAATATGCGACCCTATCCAAAAGGGACTCGAAGGTCCCACCAAGGATAGACCCGCATATTGAAATGCTTTTGCAAGGTGGATATCATTACATCAACATTACATAATAGATGGGGATACATACAAGAGGCATACAATGCCACACGAATACAACATCACAATACATAAGAGCAACATCCGACTACAGATGAACACAAACAGAAACTCAAACGACATCCACCCTGCTAGCCCAGGCTGCCGACCTGGAACCTATCCCCTGATCGAAGAAGCAGAAGAAGAACTCAACGCAAGCAAGCATCGCTCTCGCGTCATGATCATCGCATAACCTGTACCTGCAACTGTTGTTGTAGTAATCTGTGAGCCACGAGGACTCAGCAATCCCATTGCCATGGGTATCAAGACTAGCAAAGCTTAAAGGGAAAGGAAGGGGTAAAGTGGTGAGGCTGCAGCAGCGACTAAGCATGATATGGTGGCTAACATATGCAAATAAGAGCGAGAAGAGAGCAAGCAGAACGGTCGAGAAGCTAGCAATGATCAAGAAGTGATCCTGAACTCCTACTTACATCAAACATAACCCAGAAACCGTGTTCACTTCCCGGACTCCGCCGAGAAGAGACCATCACGGCTACGCACGCGGTTGATGCGTTTTAATTCGGATCTGGTGTCAAGTTATCTACAACCGGACATTAACAAATTCCCATCTGCCTATAACCACAGGCACGGCTTTCGAAAGATTATACCCTGCAGGGGTGTCCCAACTTAGCCCATGACAAGCTCTCGCGATCAACGAAGGAATATACCTTCTCCCAGGAAGACCCGATCAGACTCGGAATCCCGGTTTACAAGACATTTCGACAATGGTAAAACAAGACCAGCAAAGCCGCCCGATGCGCCGACAATCCCGATAGGAGCTGCACATATCTCGTTCTCAGGGCAACACCGGATAAGTCAAGCTACGAGTAAAACCAGCCCTCGAGTTGCCCCGAGGTGGCCCCGCAGGTTGCTCGGTTCGGACCAACACTTAGACAAGCACTGGCCCGGGGGGGGGGGCTAAAATAAAGATGACCCTCGGGTTGGCCGACCCAAGGGAAAGGGATAGGTGGTGGTGAGGCAAATGGTAAAACCAATGTTGGGCCTTGCTGGAGGAGTTTTATTCAAGCGAACTGTCAAGGGGGTCCCATAAATCACCCGACCGCGTAAGGAACGCAAAATCCGGGAACATAACACCGGTATGACGGAAACTAGGGCGGCAAGAGTGGAACAAAACACTAGGCAAAAGTCCGAGTCTTCCACCCTTTACCAAGTATATAGATGCATTAATAATATAAGAGATATTGTGATATCCCAACCAAAATCCTGTCCACCATGGAGAAATCTTCAACTTCACCTGGAGCTAACAACGCTATAAGAGGGGCTAAGCAAAAGCAGTAACGTAGCCAATCAATGGTTTGCATAGGAAAGGTGTCAAAGGTTAGAGGTTCATGGCAATTTGGGATGGCTTGATAAACAGGTGATAGGTAGCGCCGCAAAGCGATAGAACGAAACAACTAGCATAGCAATGATAGTAGTGAGATCCAGGGTAGCGGTCATCTTGCCTGAAATCCCACAAGGAAGAAGAATGAGTCCATGAAGAAGACGAACGGATGAAGCCGAACCAAGCGTAGACGAACGAATCCTCACGATCGCAACGAAACAGGAACTAACAAGAAGAAGCACACAACATGGTAAACACACCACACATGAACAAGACATGATGCACAACAAGCATGATGCATGACAAGGCTACATGAAGCTACTCATGGCAAGGGATGATGCAAACAAGAGCAACACATCAAGACAAGTTTAAATGAGGCCGGGAACAACATATAACAATTCCGGTAAGTCCTCATATGCATATTTCGAAATTGGTCCAGATCTGAATAAACCTTATGTTCAAGTAGTTAAACATCAAGTTAAGATGCACAAGGATGATCTACACGAGATTCTAGTCAAGTTACATATAAAGTTCATTTAGTTCGGAGCTACGGCCTAGAAGATATGAGCAAAACAAGTCAAACATGGCATTGATGCAAAATTCATACAAACATCAAGGAAACACCTCAAAACATTGATGCAACATGATAATATGAAACTACATGCAAAATCAAGCAAGTTTCATATAGAGCACACTCAAAACGGACCAATGGTTCAACATACACACACTATACAAGTTTAAAGGACAAGTTGTCCAAAACAGCAACTAGGCATATTGCAAGCATCAAAACAACATGCTACGGCATCTCAACATGAAAACAAAAGGCATGGACATGATGTACAGGTAAAGCATTACAAAACATGAACACTGAGCTAACTCCATAAATCACTATAACATGCTCAAACACACATGGTAAGATTGCAAGTTATAACAATTTCAGACTTTGCAGAAAATAACATCACGATGCAATGTTTAGAGCTATCAAGCAACATGTTACAGGAACTTATCATGGCAAACAAAGGCATGGCATGAATCTACTTATTGCATAGATCAAAAGTCCCTTAGTGACCATGAGCCAAAAAGGATCAGAAAATATGATGGCACCCACGTAAACATGGCAAGTTATATTACAGATTCATACATGGCAGGAACAGAATTATGAAGGCATGTAGATGAGCTTGTGCAACTCACTACAGGTCATTACATGGCATGACAAGGAACCCAACAGTAAGAAGATATATTTGTGAAGCCAAGCATGGCAATACCAAGGTCATAGGGTGCATGGATCACTAGGAAAACACATGACAACAACTGAACTTAATGTTAACAGGCTGACAACAACATTATCAAGCAACTTTGGAGCAAGATATAAACAAGCTACAGCAGGCTATAAATGCAACCAGGGGCATGTATGGTTATAGGATGACATGTAGATCAAGACATATTTAGCGAGCATCTCCAGATTATGCATAGAATGATTAGTAGCAACATGTTTATATAGCATCACGAAATAACAGATTCAGCCTAGCAAAACAGCAACATCATGTAACCTACTTAACAAGCTCGATTCACTCACCACAAGTGATTGCATGACAAGATAAGCATAGCAACATCAAGAAGACATGTTTGTGAAACAAACCAAGGCAAGAACAAGTGCATAGCATGCAAGGATCAACTATAGCAACCTTGGCAAAATTGAATAACACGTAAACAATCTGCTAGGAAACATTTTGAAGCAAAAGTAGAGCACGAAAATGACATGCTAGACTACTCCATAAATGCAAACAGGGGCATGAATGGATAGAAAAACATCATATGTTCAAAACATCCTTACTGAAGTATCTCAAAATATGCATGGATCTCTCCGTAGCATCAAGTTTACATGGCATGAAAATAACAGCAGAACAGGGACTAAAATCAGCTATATCACGATGCCTAGTTTGCATGCTTGTGCTAGTCACCACATTGATCAAAAAAATACATGGCATACACCTCTGTAAAGAAGACATAGCATAGATCAAAACACATAAAGACATCAACCTCATAGGATGCACACATCAATCATGGCAAAAATGACAAAAGAGATCGTTCTGCTAACAGATAGCAGAAAACATCATGAAGCACTCTTACAACAATGATTCAAGCATCTAGATAACCTCAAATGAATATGATGCAATGGAATGAAATGATTTACTCGTCGAGACGAACAATTTGACATATTACACGCACGAAATGGAGCTACGGATGTAGAGATACAGCAGGTCAAACATGGCATGAAAATGACACAGATCTGAGGATTTAGCAGATTTACTAGAAAAAAACAGGACGGCGCTAGATAACTATACGTTGCCCGGGGCGGGACTTCGCGGAATCTCACCTAACGGGCCAGGCCCAGGACGCAGAGGGAGGAGGCAGATCGGGCCGGCTTGGAGGTGGACTGGGCCGGACGAGGGCCCACGTGCAGCCCACCTGTGGTCGCTGGAGGCGTCGTCCTCCCGACGCGGGACGAGGCCGGCGGCGTGGGCTGGCGACGGGAGCCGGCGGCGCCATGGCGGGGACGGCGAGGCCACGCTGGCGGCGGGAAGGAGAGGGGCGGGCTCTCAGGGACGGTGGCGCCATGGCCGGACGGCGGCGGCGAAGGGCGGCGCCATGGCGGAGGACGGCGGAGGAGCGGGCCGGACGCGGAGGCAGACGGCGCCGCGACGCCGGGCGGCGGAGGGCGGCGCCGGCGCGCGGGATGACGCGGACGGCGGTAGGCAGCAGCGGGCACGGTGGCGGGCGCTGACCGGCGGCGGGGTCGGGCGCCGAGGCGTGGGCGGCGGCGGCGAAGGACTCGGGCGGCCCGATTCGGCCCACGGCGGGTCGGATCCGGGCCCCGACGGGCCTGGCGGCGTGGGACGGCGGCGGGGACACGTGGCATCTCCTGGTTGGGCGAGGGATGGTGGCTGGACATGTCCAACGGCGGAGCGGACATGTCCGGTGCGCGGAGAGGGGATTTTTAGGGTTTCGGGGGGATTCATCCACGAATTTCGAGGGAGGGGGCTAGTTTTATAGGTAGAGGGAGCTAGGAGAGTCCAAATGAGGAGCGGTTTTCGGCCACGCGATCTTGATCGAACGACCAAGAGCATGGAGGGGAGTTAGATGGGTTTTGGGCCACTTTGGAAGGGGTGTTAGGCTGCAAGGAGAAGGAGGCTTTACGGTTACCCGGTTAACCGTTGGAGTACCAAACGAACTCCAAATGGCACGAAACTTGACAAGCGGTCTATCGGTGCTATACCAAAGCCACTTGTCAAGGCTCGGGCCATTCCGAGAAAGTTTAACACCCACTCACAACAGGAGACGAAAAGGGGAACGCCGGAGGGCATAGGAGTGCCGGATTGCGAAACGGACAACGGGAAAAGGCTCGGATGCATGAGACGAACACGTATGCAATGCAATGCACATGATGACAAGGTAAAATGCAACACACAAGCAATTGACATGGCAACAACGACGAATAACTGGCGGACACCTGGCGCATCGAAACCGGGGCGTTACATTCTGCTACCCTCATCATAATTGCTGGAGGGACTAGTGCCCTCACCCATATGAACTTGCTCCTCATACTTGTTCTGACTGTCACTCTGATCTGACATGATACAAACTCTGATAGCAGACCATGTGAATAGATGTAGATGAGGCAGAGTATATGAGCATCACAAAGCACAGAGGTTTTTGCAAAAAAATGAGTCAAAAACTTAGTTTTAGTTTTCCATGGAAAGCATTCCGGAGCTACCGATTTGTAAACTCGGTGATACCAAAGCAGCTTTTGGAACCTAAACTAGTGAACTCGGTCAGACCGAGTCACAGTTCGGTGGCACCGAGACTGCTAGGGTTTCACAAAGAATTGATCTCGGTCACACCGATTTGCAATTCTCGGTCACACTGAGAATCTCATGTGCAATGGCCTAAGCCAAATCGGTGAGACCGATCTCTACAACTCGGTTGGTCCGAGATGAACTCGGCGGAAACCTAACTCTAAATTTTCAATCCAAGACTAATCTACAGAGTAGTTTCGCTGGATAGGAAGACTTCAAACGTGGCAAGATTCATGGCAATGCAATGTGCTAGGAAACGGAGTTAAGAATAGCACAAAGATTAAAATCCATACCCTAATGCGGTGATGGACTTGCTACGGCGACAATGGCAGAGCAGAATCCCGTTGACGGTGGCGGAGACCAGAGACGGGAGGTCGCTGGCGACGAGGAGGAAGATCCGGAGACCCGAAGAGGCAGAGTAGGTTGTGCGCGGGCGAAGGGTTTCAGAAAAATTTCCAAATTTTGGCCCGGGGGTATATATAGCCTGACCCTGTCGGTTTGACCGAGTGGAACAACTCGGTGGCACCGAGATGCATTATTGCAAGCGGTTACTGCAACTCGATCTGACTGAAAAGTTCTAATTGGTTGCACCAAGATTGAAAACCTAGATCAACTTAGTGATCCCGGTATGACCGAAAAGGTTGAATTGGTCAGACCAAAATACACAAAGAGGTTTTGGAAGTTTAAGTCTATGACGAATCGGGAACTCTGAGTGCTCCTCACACAGAGTGGTTCGAATCTGACTTGATCAAACTTTGTGATATACCATGAATAGAGTTTGAGATAAGAAAAGCATAGATAGCTAGAGAAGGTTCTTAGGCATTCTTGTCCATCCACTTGGCAGAAGAAAAAGAAACCAAACAATCAAAACTACAAGTGGATGTCCTTGAATGAGTAAAATATGCAACCAACATGCTCACACAATAAAATGGCAAATGAAATATGTGACAAAGCATGCACACACAATTCTAGCATCTATCAAGCAATTGGCGATGACTAGGTCATTTATATATGAGTATATTGACTTAGGAGTCAAATGAGAACATTTGATCATAGGTCATACTCATCGTTTAAGCACAAGTGGGGTTGCCACTTTTACATAAAGCATTGTTGTGTTCACACCATTAGAGTTACTTTAGCTCAATTCTGAGAGTAAAGCTCCCCCTAGATGTGAGATCCCCCTAAGAGGGATGAACTAACCTTGGGTTTTGTCGATGATGACTTCATGTAGGTGTTGAAGATGTGGATGCTCAATGTTGATGTAGATCATTTGGAGCAATCCTTTGGAGTGAGTTGCACTTTCAACACCTACACGGGTTAGTCCCACAAGGAACAAACAAGGATATACATAGACATAGAGTGATGCACACACAAGATGATGTCCATGAAAGCATTGGGTTACCTTGTCCCTTGTCTTACCAACAAGAGGGTTTGTGACTCCTTGAAGTAGTGCAAGATGTGGAAGTTGATTGCACTTGTCCTTGCCAAAATGATAAGAGTGAAGCATGTTGGCGGAGTCACCCTCAAGAAATCTCTAGTTCTTCTTCTTCGGGATCCACATCATCTTGATGGGAATCCTTAGAGTTGTAGTCGTACTTGATGAAGTAGAACTTGATGTAGTCTTGGGAACCCACTTGAGCAAGGCCTTAGGAGCTTCTTCGAATGCATCAATCTCCTCTTGAAGCTTGTCTTTGCCTTTTTGCTTGTGGTCTTGTGGTGGAAGATCATCTTGAGCTTGTGTCCCTTTGAAAGAAGTAGGGTCATACTTCTCTTGTTGAGGAACAAACTTCATCTTGGGGTATTGATCTTCTTCCCACTCAACTCCATTGGCATTGAACTTTCGTTCGAAACCAACACCTTGGTTCTTCCGGTGCCTTCCTTGCTTGCGTACAATTTCCTCGAATTGCTTACTCCCAGCAAGGCTCTTGTAAACAACTTTCTCTATAATTACCTTCAAAAGGCTATTTTCTTGCTCAAGTGTAACTTGGCTAAGAGAATCATTAGTGGAATCAAGAGAACTACTAGAAGCAACAACATTGGATTTAGCATGATTATTGTTACTACTAGAGGAAGAATATTTCTTGTTCTTGTTACTAGACTTTACTTGAGGCATGTAAGTAGATAAGAGTAAACGCTTGGCAATGTAAGAAGAACTTTTCTTGCGAAAATCATCATTGATTGCTTTTATAAACTCATGTTCTTGCTCAAGGTTGAGCTTTTCAAAGCGTAGCTTCTCATGAGTCCTTAAAAGTTCTCGATGATCTCCTAAGATAGTTTCATGAGCTAACTTAAGAGTGTTTAGTTCTTTAGTTAGGAGCTCAATCTTCTCCTTATCATTGTTATTCGTTTTATCTTGATTAGTATGATTATTTGACGTTTCATCATAGTATTCATCACTAGAGTTTTCAACAAGTAAATCATCATCACCTAACAAGTCATCTTCATCACTATTGAAATCAACATACTCGGGGTGTGATACCTTTCGGCCTTTAGCCATGAAGCATCTTCCAAGTCCTTCACTTGGTGAATCAAATATGTCGTAGGAGTTGGTTGACACAAGTGCTAGACCGACAACAGCTTCATCTTGAGTATATTCAGAGTCGGAGTGATAGCTTCTCTCGGAGTGATTGTCAGAGTCGGAGCCAGATACCCATTCACCAACATGAGCTTGATGTCTTCGTTTTGTGTAACTCCTTGATGACTTGTCCTTCCATTCCGAATCCTTGCTTCTCCGGGATGTTCTTCATTCATAACGATCATCTCTACTCCTTCTTTCTCTTGATGGTGATTCTTCTCTTCTACTTTTTCTTTTTGGAGAGTCTTCTCTTCTTTTGTAGGGTGCCGTACACTCATTGGAATAGTGTCTTGGTCTTCCACAATTGTAGCAATTACACTCACGACTAGAAGATCTTTTGTCATTGTAGGACCTTGACTTGGCGCTTCTTTCCTTGCTTTCTCTCTTGTAGAACTTGTTGAAGTTCTTCACCATTAGGCTCAATTCTTCATTGAAGATTTGTTTCTCACTTGATGATGTGGGAGCTTCACATGAGGCTTTGTAAGCACCACTTGACTTGTTGTGGAGCTCGTCCTTATCCTTGAGTGACATCTCATGAGCAACAATTCTTCCAATGACTTCCATTGGCTTGAGATCTTTATAATTGGGCATCATTTGGATCAATGTGCACACGGTATCATATTTTCCATCCAAGGCTCTTAGGATCTTCTTGATGATGAATTTATTGGTCATCTCTTCATTTCCTAAGACGGCAATCTCATTTGTGATGAGAGCAAGCCTAGAGTACATTTCAGCGATACCTTCACCATCCTTCATTTTGAACTTGTCAAGTTGACTTTGAAGCACATCCAATTTGGATTCCTTGATGGAGTCAGTACCTTCGCGCATGTCAATCAAAGTATCCCAAATTTACTTTGCATTCTCAAGACAGCTGATTTTGTTGAATTCTTCGGGGCACAATCTGTTGAAGAGGATATCACAATCTTGAGCATTGTATTGCAGCATATTCAACTCTTCCGTGGTAGCTTCACGGTTCGGTTCTCTCCCATCAAAGAATTCACCTTGCAAGCCAATACACACAATAGCCCAAACGGCGGGGTTATGTCCAAGAATATGCATTTTCATCTTATGCTTCCAACTAGCAAAGTTAGTACCATCAAAGTAAGGACCTCTACGGTGGTAATTTCCCTTGCTAGACGCCATACTCTCCTAGGTTGTGAAACCAAGGCTATAACTACCGAAAGCTATGGGAATCAAAGCAAATGGAGACCAAAGATATGATACCACTTGTAGGATCAAAAGTATGTCTAGAGGGGGGTGATTAGACTACTTGACCAAATAAAAACTTGCCTTTTCCCAATTTTAGTTCTTGGCAGATTTTAGCAACTTAGCACAAGTCAAGCAATCAACCTACACATGCAATTCTAAGATTATAGCAGTGGAATGTAAAACAATTGCATATGAAGGTAAAGGGGAGGAGTTCGAGAAGGCAAACGCAATTGGAGACAAGGATGTTTTTGTCGTGGTTCCAATAGGTGGTGCTATCGTACATCCATGTTGATGGAGACTTCAACCGATGAAGGGTAACGGCTGCGCGAGTCCACGGAGGGCTCCACCCATGAAGGGTCCACGAAGAAGCAACCTGGTCTATCCCACCATCACCGTCGCCCACGAAGGACTTGCCTCACTAGGGTAGATCTTCACGAATTAGGCGATCTCTTTGCCCTTACAAACTCCTTGGTTCAACTCCACAATCTTGTCGGAGGCTCCCAAGTGACACCTAGCCAATCTAGCAGACACCACTCTCCAAGAAGTAACAAATGGTGTGTTGATGATGAACTCCTTGCTCTTGTGCTTCAAATGATAGTCTCCCCAACACTCAACTCTCTCTCACAGGATTTGGATTTGGTGGAAAGAAGATTTGAGTGGAAAGCAACTTGGGGAAGGCTAAAGATCAAGATTCACATGGTAGGAATGGAATATCTTGACCTCAACACAAGTGTAGGTGGTTCTCTCTCAGAAAATGTATGTTGGAAGTGTAGGCATGTTCTGATGGCTCTCTCCATGAATGAAGAGTGGGTGGAGGGGTATATATAGCCTCCACACAAAATCTAACTGTTACACACAACTTACCAATCTCGGTGGGACCGAATCGTCAAACTCGGTCGGACCGATTTAGCAAATAATATGACCGTTAGGATTTTCGGTGGGACCGACATTTCAACTCGGTGGGACCGATATGGTTAGGGTTAGGTGTAACACCCCAAAAATTTAACCAGGTTTTAGTTATTAAAATTTTTCCTGCAAGTATATCTCTGTTGATTTCAAAACTTTTCTTTTAATATTAAGGAATTTTTCCCAAGTGGATCCTTCCAAAACATATTGGACTTATATGCGCTCTCTTTAAAAACATCTCTCAATCAGTAGATTTATTTATTAAATTATTTCACCCTGAACTTTATTCATTAAAATGACTTGTTTTGAGTTTTAGAGCTATTTTTGTACTACAACCTGTTGATAGATTTAATTAAAAATCCAACCAAAATTTGGAGATGTCATGTGATGTCTCTAAATCACTTTTGTGCAATAATATATATCATTCATTGCATATTTTGAGTGCTACACATGTTTTTCTTCTCTGGTCCAGTGGACAATTTTGCACTACAACCCTTTTAAATATTTCTTTCTAGCTTCCACCAAAATTATGGGATGTCAGTAGGAGCATATCATTCTATTATATGCAAAAATCTAGGGATGTTCTTTGAAATTTTTGAGTGAATCAACCTCATCTTCATTCTGGTCCAACATGATGATTTGTACAGCATCCATATTATTGCTTGCTCTTTGGCCCTTGATTCTTTCTCCTACTTGTAGTCCTCCATGCTAAACCCCTAAGTCTAGGAGCATGCACTCATTGGATCATTTTTGGTTCATGAAATAATGCCATTCACCTCCTATCCAGATTTGAAGTTCTTCAAAACTTGCACTAGCAAGTTTGTGTTTTTCACCAACTAACCTCACCACCCTCTTGTGCATCCAAAGAGACACTGATCTGGAAGATTTGGCCACTCCAAGAAATGCCTAGGTGCCTGTGGCATTTTGTCAAACACCTGGGGTGCATTGACAGATTTGACATGAGTTTTGGTTTGCATTGTGGATCTGATCCTCTGACCCAACAGGCATGTCCACTAGCAACTAAACCTACTAATCCCCAGCTCCAACCAAGCCACCTAGCAGGCCATGGCATTTCGTCGAGCAGATGGTGGGCGTGTAGTAGACGCGCCCAGAGCGCGCGTATTGCACGAGCCGCGCCCGAGCTGACACGTCACGCCCCTCGTTTTGGCCCGCTCTGCAGCGCCACGCCACGCACTCCCCTTCTCACAGCAACGCGCCAAGCCGCCCTGGCAGCCTACAGCGCCGCCGTCAGAGCCCTTGGCCGCATGCCGGCGTCCGCAGCGCGTCTCGGCCAGGTCGGTGCCGCCAAAGCCGCCAGCGCTGCCACCTGCCTCCTGGAGCAGTGCGAGCTCATCCGCAGCCTCGTCCTCTAGCGCGAGTCACCGCCACGTCGCCCTATCTACAGAACAGCGGTCGCCGGCGAGCATATCCACGGACACCACGAACCGACTCGGATGTGCTATAAAAGGAGGCCCTCGAGCTCGACCCCGCACGCAGGCAGCCTCACACCATTCCGCTCGTGCCCCCTTAGCCGTCAATCGAAGAGAGAGAGTCGTCTTCTTCCTCTCCGGCAACTCCAGCCGCCGCCACTGCCCCGGCCACTCCGGCGCCACCTGAGCCTCCCTCTCTCCACTCTCTCCACCAGGAGCTCTCCCTCCCTCTCGTGAGTGCAACCCCACACTCAATTTGGGTCGGAAACCACCGTAGCCCCAAACTCACTTTGCTCCCGAAGCCTCCTCCGCCGCGAAGCTCGCCGCCGCCAGCTCACGCCGTCCCCACCAACCCTACGACCACTGGGAGGACCGCCCCCGTCTTGCGGATCCATCCCCACCCTCGGGGGCCCGCGAGGAGCCGCCAAATGCCGGCGACGATCGCTGGAACCCCCGCCTCTGTTCGGCCAGAGGAAGAAGAGGGAAGGGGACTGGTCAAACCTGACCAGTTGGCCCCCTGGACCCACTATCAGTGACCCCGCTCCAGTCCACGTGGGTTAAGTGAAAGCGCACTTCCGAAGTACGCTTTTGACGTGTACGTATTTATTTGAAACGTTTTCTTTTCTGTTTTATTTAAATAACAGATTTTTGACCAAACTTTGACTGGCTGTATCTTTTTAAATATAGCTCCAAATGAATTAATTCCTTTTCCTACCTTTCTCAAATATTGTCTAGTTTACTGTAAGATTTATTTTAAAAAAATTCAAAACAACTTTTTGTGCTGTTTTGATTTTGTGTGTTAATTCATATATATTCTTTTAATAGGATTTTTGAAGATTTCAAGGTGTTTTGGAATGCACCCTTTTTTCCCATGACCTGAAGGCAAGCATTCTGAACCCCGACATAATATTTTGGTGTGTTCGTTGACACGTTTATAACACCACCTCATTTCGAAAGACTTGTTATTTCATGTGATGTGATCATTTGCATGGATGCATATTAGTGATTTCCATGCTGTTGGAAATGAGTATACTTGTGATGGTAATCATCCTCATGTATCTTGCATGCATGCCGGAAAGGAATCCGGGAAAGCCTCTGCCTTGGGTCGGCGTTAGCTTGTCACCGGTATGGCATAGTAAGATATAATGAGTGTTGATTGTATTGGTTGAATTATATTTGTTATACATGTCCTGCGGGAAATTATAAACCTCCTGAGTCGACCGTAGATCGATTCTTGTTCCAGTAACCCCCATACTTGTTTCTTACTACCACTCGTCTCTACAACAAGTAGAGTACGGTTCAGTAAGTTGTAAACCTCTTTCTAGCACACACCGTACAGAGAGGCCATGGTGGAAGATACCGGTTGTAGCTGGTAGGCAGGCCACCTGGTCCGGGGGCATGGGTGTTTCCGGTTGAGACCAAGAGGGGAGGCCACCCCTTAGAGCGTGCAATATAAATTTGATCCCATGCTACGCGAGGTTGTAGCCTCCCCACTTAGAGTTTGCTTGACAGGTGTCGTGGGTGATTCCAGACACGTGTGTGTTAAGCTGGTGTGTGCAAGTTAGGTGTGTTTTCAACAAAAAGGCCGTAGACGGAATTAGTCCCGATGGACTAAAGAAATCCGTTACTCATGGGTAAAGAGTACATCCTCTGTAAAGATTAAACCTATTCGAATAGCCGTGTCCATGGTTAAGGATTACAGTCTGGGATGGGTCAAGTGTCGGTCTTAGTGTCCATCTTCGGAGGAAAAACTATTAAACCAGAACATAACTTGTGACTTGTGATATTTATGATTATTATTTTGTTGTGGACTAACCCATGATATTATTGGTATTATCGAATATCCCTGGGATGGTTCTACCTCCTGGATATTCACTGTGTTTTCTTTTAAAAGCCCTTTATGTGGTGTCGCTTAGACGCCCGACTGTGGCATTTCTTTTAAAGCCCTTTATGTGGTGTCGCTCAGACGCCCGACTGTGGCATTTCTTTTAACGCCCTTTATGTGGTGTCGCTCAGACGCCCGACTGTGGCATTTCTTTTAAAGCCCTTTATGTGGTGTCGCTCAGACGCCCGACTATGGCATTTCTTTTAAAGCCCTTTATGTGGTGTCGCTCAGACGCCCGACTGTGGCATTTCTTTTAAAGCCCTTTATGTGGTGTCGCTCAGACGCCCGACTGTGGCATTTCCTTTAAAGCCCTTTATGTGGTGTCGCTAAGACGCCCGACTGTGGCATATTTGTTATTTATTTCATAATTTTAATACTAGTATGTTATTGCATTTTCATAAATAACCTCCTCACATGCATCAGAGATTTATTTACTTTTTGTGACTAACGTCATGAGTATAGATATTTCGGAACATCGTTGTTATATTATACCCGTGTTCATAATGTTTGCGAGTACATTCAAAGTACACACTGGCTTGTCCCTAGCTATTGTCTTGGCCAGATTTCTTGCACGGAGAGGAGCGACCTTGATGACAGCCCCGGAACTTAAGCAACGGTGATAGCAGCCTCGCGAAGATAGGAGTTAGCCTGGTCAGCTGTTCCTGTGGGAAATGGAGTCCCATGTACGCTGACGATCCACAAACCGCTTCCGCCATCAACCACTAGAAACCATTTGTTGTACTCACAGGCCAGAATGGTCTTGTACTACATATGTTATATTTTGCTTTGGATTTCTGTATCAAGTTGGTGCCTCATGGGCTAACAGTTATCCTGGGGCTGGTGAGCACAACGACCAGTTTCTGGAATTTAATACCGGAAAACCGTCGCCACAAACTTGGTATCAGAGCCAGGCTGACCATTGGCTAATCCTATCTTAGTCAGGGCGAAAAACTTAGGCAAACCAACCCACCAGACCTTAACCAAACCCCAGCCAAGCTTCTCGTGCAAGATAGCCACACAGTGACCCCGACACTTTTGGCAGTCTGTGCCCAACCTATCAACCTAGCCTGTCGATCACGCGCCAGTAACCAGCGCCCAAGATGTCTCCTTCACAAGCGTGCGAACGAAGACTCCATTCCCCTTTTCTATAAAAAGGGCACGCTAGCCCCAACCCAGCACAGCCTCTACCCCAAACCGAGCCATAATGCCAGGCCCCGTCGTGCACAACGAGACCACAACAACCAACCTTGGAGGTTTTGTGACCATACTCGCAAACCTCGCCCGTCGTGCCCATGCGTTAGAAGAGCCCCAGAATATGTTGTGTACCAAGGACCCATGGGCGGTGAAAGCCGTCAATTCTGGGCCACTGTGCACATCTACGGTAGGGGTCTATCTCCAGAACGCCCCTACAGGTTCACCAGAAGAACAACTTCCTTCGAGCCACAAGCCATCCAGCTAGCTGCTCGAGAGGCTATAGTTTAACTTCGGCAGTTGTCGCCCAGAGTTAACTGTCGCTCGTTCTACTACTACCCCAGGCGTGAAGGGTATGGTAGACCACCCCTAGTTGCCAATGGAGATCACGAGACAGATCCTGCATTGTTGCACCTAGTGCGCTATATAAGTGCACTGGAGGCATTGTTCGACCAGATCACCATTGATTTGATCGCAGCTCGAGGAGAGCTGGTTCGTCGAGCCCTGGCGAACAGAGGAGACGAGCCCGACGCCGACAACCCAGTCGTGCTGTTCGGACACCCGATCGAAACCCAGAGATCAGCTCCAACCACCAACCGAGATGCTTTGATGACCCCAAAAGTGCTTCATCGCCTTTTGGGAGCACACTCCAACGGGATTGTGGCTAACAATCCCCGTGATGGTCATCATCGCTACCCCAACCCTGCAGTTCCTCCACCATCTCTGGCTTATCCCGACAGTGAGACACATGGAGAAGTCTCGTCATCCACCAGGCACGCCCGTTTAGACATAAACGAGGTAAATTAAGCCGTACGTGTAGTACCGAGTTTCAGTGTACCCTCGCTTTGTAATCGTGCGACCTTGTATGTAAACGCAGCCTGTCGTTGTGCCTCTGTTTTAATAGTAGCCTTGCGTATTTTGTCAGCGCATAGTTGCATATTTTCCGGGCACAGCTACCAAAACCAACCCCAACGACAACCACAGTAACACGTCTCTTTATGAGATATGTGTACCTCTGACACTGACCCGACCTTTGGAGCTAAGCTGGCAAATTTATTACCTTTCACCACGGTAAAATGACCCAGCTCCATTGCTATAAGAAGGCCACCTCGTGACCTTACCAAGCACCCCACACCTTGTGCACCACCCTCACATTTTTTCCTGCCATGGCGAGCCCCAGTATTTATCTGAGAACCCCAGATGCGACCCCAGGTAGCTTTGTCAAAATATTGTGGGACTTTACCTGCAGTACCATGGGTTCCACGCAGCCACCCCAGTACGAGCTGTTCAAATCAAGAATCAACCCTTCCACCTCGGAATATTGGGCAGCAGTACACATCCCTCCCGTAGACTCCAATCAAGATACAACGGAAGTTTCCTTCATGGGGGAATCTATGCCAACCCCACGCCTGGCCATAGAAGCTGCTGCGAAGGAAGCAATTGCTCGCCTTCGATCCGCAGTACCCTATGCCCGCGAACAAGGATACTATTACTTTCCGAGCCGTGCAACGCCCGGAGGAGTAACGTCTTTTCCCGATGGACGGATTGAGAGAGACCCAGTACTAGCCAACCTTATCCAGTACATCATCGCTCAAGAGCATTTGAACCAGCGAGTGATGGATTACCTCCAGAGTCTCGCCGATTCGAATCCTCAGATTGCAATCGGCAGACTACAGAGGCCCGACCCGGAGAGATGCATACATCGACTGGTCAATCCACTTCCTCCGACAGAAGAGGAGTGTATCCCACTACCAGAGACTTTTCCTTGAGACCCCGTCTAGTTACCGTTTTCATTTTAGACGTCACTGCTGTATTTATTATTTCAGCATTTATTATTACGTTGTAACTTATACATGGTACCTCGAATTTGTGCGATGAGTCGTGTATTTAGTTTCTACTAGTATGAGTAGTTTTCTTCGTGATTAACTTGTGTAACCGCGAAAAATCCTAGAATGAGATTTCTTTTCCCTGAGTTGCTGCAATGTTTATTCCCTCACTACATGGATTATTTTTCACGCATCACCACGGCAGCAGACTCACAACCGCTCGAACACATATGGAGTATTTGTTTCTCACATCGGCTCTTAGCAAATCTCGAGGACAAGATTTTTCTTAAGGGGGGTAGTAATTGTAACACCCCAAAATTTTAACCGGGTTTTAGTTATTAAAATTTTGCCAAGAGTTTAAAATTTTTGCCTGCAAGTATATCTCTGTTGATTTCAAAACTTTTCTTTTAATATTAAGGAATTTTTCCCAAGTGGATCCTTCCAAAACATATTGGACTTATATGCCCTCTCTTTAAAAACATCTCTCAATCAGTAGATTTATTTATTAAATTATTTCACCCTGAACTTTATTCATTAAAATGACTTGTTCTGAGTTTTGGAGCTCTTTTTGTACTACAACCTGTTGATAGATTTAATTAAAAATCCAACCAAAATTTGGAGATGTCATGTGATGTCTCTAAATCACTTTTGTGCAATAATATATTTCATTCATTGCATATTTTGAGTGCTACACATGTTTATCTTCTCTGGTCTAGTGGACAATTTTGCACTACAACCCTTTTAAATATTTCTTTCTAGCTTCCACCAAAATTATGGGATGTCAGTAGGAGCATATCATTCCATTATATGCAAAAATCCAGGTATGTTCTTTGAAATTTTTGAGTGAATCAACCTCATCTTCATTCTGGTCCAACATGATGATTTGTACAGCATCCATATTATTGCTTGCTCTTTGGCCCTTGATTCTTTCTCCTACTTATAGTCCTCCATGCTAAACCCCTAAGTCCAGGAGCATGCACTCATTGGATCACTTTTGGTTCATGAAATAATGCCATTCACCTCCTATCCAGATTTGAAGTGCAAAACTTGCACTAGCAAGTTTGTGTTTTTCACCAACTAACCTCACCACCCTCTTGTGCATCGAAAGAGACACTGATCTGGAAGATTTGGCCACTCCAAGAAATGCCTAGATGCCTGTGGCATTTTGTCAAACACCTGGGGTGCATGGACAGATTTGACATGAGTTTTGGTTTGCATTGTGGATCTGATCCTCTGACCCAACAGGCATGTCCACTAGCAACCCAGCTACCCCTAGGCTAAACCTGCTAATCCCCAGCTCCAACCAAGCCACCTAGCAGGCCATGGCATTTCGTCGAGCAGATGGTGGGCGTGCACTGGACGCACCCAGAGCGCGCGTATTGCACGAGCCGCGCCCGAGCCGACACGTCGAGCCCCTGGTTTTGGCCAGATCTGCAGCGCCACGCCACGCACTCCCCTTCTCACAGCAGCGCGCAAAGCCGCCCTGGCAGCCTACAGCGCCACCGTCAGAGCCCTTAGTGGCACACCGGCGTCCGCAGCGCGTCTCGGCTAGGTCGATGCCGCCAAAGCCGCCAGCACTTGCCACCTGCCTCCTGGAGCAGTGCGAGCTCATCCGCAGCCTCTTCCTCTAGCGCGCGTTGCCGCCACGTCGCCCTATCTACAGAACGGCGGTCGCCGGCAAGCTTATCCACGGACGCCACGAACCGACTCGGATGTGCTATAAAAGGAGGCCCCCGAGCTCGACCCCGCACGCAGGCAGCCTCACACCATTCCGCTCGTGCCCCCTTAGCCGTCAAGCAAAGAGAGAGAGTCGTCTTCTTCCTCTCCGGCAACTCCAGCCGCTGCCACTGCCTCGGCCACTCTGGCACCACCGGAGCCTCCCTCTCTCCACTCTCTCCACCAGGAGCTCTCCCTCCCTCTCGTGAGTGCAACCCCACACTCAATTTTGGTCAGAAACCACCGTAGCCCCAAACTCACTTTGCTCCCGAAGCCTCCTCCGCCATGAAGCTCGCTGCCGGCAGCTCACGCCGTGCCTGCCAACCCTACGACCACCGGGAGGACCGCCCCAGTCTTGCGGATCCGTCCCCACCCTCGGGGGCCTGCGAGGAGCCGCCAAACACCAGCGACGATCGCCGGAACCCCCGCCTCTCTTCGGTCAGAGGAAGAAGAGGGAAGGGGACTGGTCAAACCTGACCAGTGGGCCCCCTGGACCCACTGTCAGTGACCCCGCCCAGTCCACGTTGGTTAAGTGAAAGCGCACTTCCGAAGTACGCTTTCGACGTGTACGTATTTATTTGAAACGTTTTCTTTTCTGTTTTATCTAAATAACAGATTTTTGACCAAACTTTGACCGGCTGTATCTTTTTAAATACAGCTCCAAATGAATTAATTCCTTTTCCTACCTTTCTCAAATATTGTCTAGTTTATTTTAAGATTTATTTGAAAAAAATTCAAAACAACTTTTTGTGCTGTTCTGATTTTGTGTGTTAATTCATATATATTCTAATAATAGGATTTTTGAAGATTTCAAGATGTTTTAGAATGCACCCATTTTTCCCATGACCTGAAGGCAAGCATTCTAAACCCAGGCATAATATTTTGGTGTGTTCGTTGACACGTTTATAACACCACCTTATTTCAAAGGACTTGTTATTTCATGTGATGTGATCATTTGCATGGATGCATATTAGTGATTTCCATGCTGTTGGAAATGAGTATACTTGTGATGGTAATCATCCTCATGTATCTTGCATGCATGCCGGAAAGGAATCCGGGAAAGCCTCTGCCTTGGGTAGGCGTGAGCTGGTCGCCGGTCTCCGTCGGGACAGGTATGTCCGGTATGGCATAGTAAGATATAATGAGTGTTGATTGTATTGGTTGAATTATATTTGTTATACATGTCCTGCAGGAAATTATAAACCTCCTGAGTCGACCGTAGATCGAGTCTTGTTCTAGTAACCCCCATACTTGGTTCGTACTACCACTCGTCTCTACAACAAGTAGAGTATGGTTCAGTAAGTTGTCAACCTCTTTCTAGCACACACCGTACAGAGAGGCCATGGTGGAAGATACCGGTTGTAGCTGCTAGGCAGGCCACCTGGTCCGGGGGCATTGGTGTTTCCGGTTGAGACCGAGAGGGGAGGCCACCCCTTAGAGCGCGCAATATAAATTTGATCCCATGCTACGCGAGGTTGTTGCCTCCCCACTTAGAGTTTGCTTGACAGGTGTCGTGGGTGATTCCAGACACGTGTGAGTTAAGCTGGTGTGTGCAAGTTAGGTGTGTTTTCAACAAAAAGGCCGTAGACGGAATTAGTCCCGATGGACTAAAGAAATCCGTTACTCGTGGGTAAAGAGTACATCCTCTGCAGAGATTAAACCTTTTCGAATAGCCGTGTCCATGGTTAAGGATTACAGTCTGGGATGGGTCAAGTGTCGGTCTTAGTGTCGATCTTCGAAGGAAAAACTGTTAAACCAGAACATAACTTGTGACTTGTGATATTTATGATTATTATTTTGTTCTGGACTAATCTGTGATATTATTGGTATTATCGAATATCCCTGGGATGGTTCTACCTCCTGGATATTCACTGTGTTTTCTTTTAAAAGCCTTTATGTGGTATCGCTCAAACGCCCGACTATGGCATTTCTTTTAAAGCCCTTTATGTGGTGTCGCTCAGACGCTCGACTGTGGCATTTCTTTTAAATCCCTTTATGTGGTGTCGCTCAGACGCCCGACTATGGAATTTCTTTTAAAGCCCTTTATGTGGTGTCGCTCAGACGCCCGACTGTGGCATTTCTTTTAAAGCCCTTTATGTGGTGTCGCTCAGACGCCCGACTGTGGCATTTCCTTTAAAGCCCTTTATGTGGTGTCGCTAAGACGCCCGACTGTGGCATATTTGTTATTTATTTCATAATTTTAATACTGCTATGTTATTGCATTTTCATAAATAACCTACTCACATGCATCAGAGATTTATTTACTTTTTGTGACTGACGTCATGAGTATAGATATTTTGGAACATCGTTGTTATATTATACACGTGTTCATAATGTTTGCGAGTACATTCAAAGTACTCACTGGCTTGTCCCTGGCTATTGTCTTGGCCAGATTTCTTGCACGGAGAGGAGCGACCTTGATGACAGCCCTAGAACTTAAGCAATGGTGATAGCAGCCTCGCGAAGATAGGAGTTAGCCTGGTCAGCTGTTCCTGTTGGAAATGGAGTCGCATGTACGCTGACTATCCACAAACCGCTTCCGCCATCAACCACTAGAAACCATTTGTTGTACTCACAAGCCAGAATAGTCTTGTACTACATATGTTGTATTTTGCTTTGGATTTCTGTATCAAGTTGGTGCCTCATCAACTAACAGTTATCCTGGGGCTGGTGAGCACAATGGCCAGTTTCTGGAATTTAATACCCGGAAAACCGTCGCCACATTAGGGCATAACGTAATCTCGGTGAGACCGATTACTCAAACTCGGTGGGACGATTTTGGTAATAAGCTAACCAGAGAGTTGGCCAGGCAAACTCGGTGGGACCGATTCGCTCATCTCGGTTGGACCGAAACGTTACGAAAGGGAAACAGAGACTTTGCATTGCAATCTCGGTGGGACCGATCGCTCATCTCGGTTGGACGAAAACGTTACAAAGGGAAACAGAGAGATTACAATCCCATCTCGGTAAGACCGAGATCCATATCGGTGAGATCGATTTGACTAGGGTTTGTGGCAGTGGCTATGACATCTGAACTTGGTGGCGCCGGATAGAAAGAATCGGTAGGGTCGAGTTGGACTTTTTGTTTGGGTCATATTTGGATGTGAGAAAGTAGTTGAGAGCTTTGGAGCATATCACTAAGCATTTTGAGCAAGAAAGCCATTAAGCAACACCTCATCCCTCCTTGATAGTATTTGGTTTTCCTATAGACTCAATGTGATCTTGGATCACTAAAATAGAAAATGTAGAGTCTTGAGCTTTGAGCTTGAGCCAATCCTTTTGTCCTTAGCATTTTGAGGGATCCAATTTCCCCATCAATGCCATGCCAATCATTGAGCTTTCCTGAAATACTTATCTTGAAATAGCATTAGCTCAATGAGATATATGTTGTTAGGAATTACCAAAACCACCCAGGGATAGTTGCACTTTCAGTCTCCCCCTTTTTGGTAATTGATGACAACATATAGATCGAAGCTTTGACAAATGATAATAAGATTGAAAAACATCATCGCGTTGAGAAGTATGTGATAAGTAAGAGCTCCCCCTAAATGTGTGCATTATTTAAAATTTGCTTTGGACTTCAAATGCACAATGAGTTAGGATCATGAGTCACTCTTCCATGTCACATACATCTTGGTGGAGCACTCGAAATGATAATAATTGAACACATGCACTCATCACCAAGCAAAGTGAATGATCATATGAGGATATAAGAGATAATATCATCCAACAAGCATTAATATAGCATAGCATATGATCAAACACATGATCATCCAAGTATCTCACGAAAGCATAAAGTATCAAGTACACACACAAATAATGAAGTTCAACCACCAAAAAGACAAGAGAGATCAAAAGCAACACTCTCTGCAATAGATGATGTAAAATACATCACCAAAAAGTGCTTGATGTAAAATGCATCAGCCGCGCCACGGCCGCTCCGACATATGTTGTAAGTACTATTCACTCTAAACTTAACTGAAGAAACTGAACTTTGCAGCTGGAACTGAATTTTACTGTCGAAACTGATTGAACTAGTAGCAGAGCATTGCAATAGATGTTTAGGGCATTCCAACACTAGTAGCAGAGAAGCAGTGATCTAAATCAGCAGACGCTTGAGCAGGGAACGCACTAGCAGAGAGCAAGTCATGTAGTAGCACCGCGAGCGAGTGCTAAAGTAGCAACTCCTGTAGCTGCCGGAGTTCATGCATCAGCAGCAGCAGCGCAAGCAAGAGGAAGAGCAGAGCAGCAGCACGAACGAAAGCAAGAGCAGTGTAGCAGTGCGACCGACAGCAAGAAAAGAGCCGCAACGGGAGTGAGATCTGGAGCAGCTGCAGCTAGTTCCAGTGTGGAAGTCGCCGAGGAAGCAACGACATGGGGGAGAGATGCCATGGATGATGTGGCCGGCGACGACGCCATCGATGGAGACCCGCCATGTCTGCTCGGTATCGAGCACCGGCAGCCCCGTGAGATCGAATAAAAGATAAAATGCAGCGGTGAGTGCAGAACCTCCTTGGTGGCGCCGAGTTGGCCTCGGCTTCATCACAGGAATTGGTGAGGGTGTTGTGGTTCTAGTGGGGCAGGTCAAGACGACGGTGTGGGGATTGAGGTGGCACGATAGACGAGGCGAACGTCGGAGCAGCTCCTTGGAGGTGGAGGACGGGGCGGCTGATCCGGCGGGGCGACGAGATCGATGACGGATCCTCATCCGGTGCGGTGGATGAGGGACGGAAAGCTGTTGCGGTGGATGACGTAGTCGGGGAAGAGTCTCCGGCTGGGCGGCGATCGGGAGGTCGACGGAGGAGCGTGGGGTTTCGCGGGTTTTGGCGGCTGCTACGTCTTGAGCTTGCGTTGGTTTTCCTCGACGAGGAGAGGGTGATGCAGCAAAGTGTAGCGTAAGTATTTCCCTCAGTTTTGAGAACCAAGGTATCAATCCAGTACGAGGCTCCTCAAAAGTCCCATGCACCTACACAAACAAACTGAGAACTCACAACCAACGCAATAAAGGGGTTGTCAATCCCTTCATGGCCACTTGCGAAAGTGAGATCTAATAAAGATAGTAAAATAAGATAAATATATTTTTGGTATTTTGTAATATAGATGCAAAAAGTAAAGATGCAAATAAAGTAGATTGAAAGCAAATATGATAAGAGATAGACCCGGGGGCCATAGGTTTCACTAGAGTCTTCTCTCGAGATAGCATAAGTATTACAGTGGGTGAACAAATTACTGTCGAGCAATTGATAGAAAAGCGCATAGTTATGAGATTATCTAGGCATGATCATGTATATAGGCATCACGTCCATAACAAGTAGACCGACTCCTGCCTGCATCTACTACTATTACTCCACACATCGACCGACTCCTGCCTGCATCTAGAGTATTAAGTTCATAAGAACAGAGTAACGCATTAAGCAAGATGACATGATGTAGAGGGATAAACACATGCAATATGATATAAACCCCATCTTGTTATCCTCGATGGCAACAATACAATACGTGTCTTGCAACCCTTTCTGTCACTGGGTAAGAACACCGCAAGATTGAACCGAAAGCTAAGCACTTCTCCCATGGCAAGAAAGACCAATCTAGTAGGCCAAACCAAACTGATAATTCGAAGAGACTTGCAAAGATAACTCAATCATACATAAAAGAATTCAGAGAAGATTCAAATATTATTCATAGATAAACTTGATCATAAACCCACAATTCATCGGATCTCGACAAACACACCGCAAAAAGATTTTGCACCGGATAGATCTCCACAAGAGAGGGGGAGAACATTGTATTGAGATCCAAAAAGAGAGAAGAAGCCATCTAGCTAATAACTATGGACCCGTAGGTCTGTGGTAAATGATGTCTACTACACAACCTTCTTCTTGTAGATGTTGTTGGACCTTCAAGTGCACAGGTTTGTAGGACAGTAGCAAATTTCCCTCAAGTGGATGACCTAAGGTTTATCAATCTGTGGGAGGCGTAGGATGAAGATGGTCTCTCTCAAACAACTCTACAACCAAATAACAAAGAGTCTCTTGTGTCCCCAACACACCCAATACAATGGTAAATTGTATAGGTGCACTAGTTCGGCGAATTCGGCGAAGAGATGGTGATACAAGTGCAAAATAGGTAGTAGATATAGGTTTTTGTAATCTGAAAATATAAAAACAGCAAGGTAACTAATGATAAAAGTGAGCGTAAACGGTATTGCAATGATAGGAAACAAGGCCTAGGGTTCATACTTTCACTAGTGCAAGTTCTCTCAACAATAATAACATAGATAGATCATATAACAATCCCTCAACATGCAACAAAGAGTCACTCCAAAGCCACTAATAGCGGAGAACAAACATAGAGATTATGGTAGGGTACGAAACCACCTGAAAGTTATTCTTTCTGTTCTACCTATTCAAGAGTTCGTAGTAAAATAACAAGAAGCTATTCTTTCCGCTCAAACCATCATAGAGTTCATACTAGAATAACACCTTAAGACACAAATCAACCAAAACCCTAATGTCACCTAGATACTCCATTGTCACCTCAAGTATCCGTGGGCATGATTATATGATATGCATCACACAATCTCAGATCCATCCAACCAACACAAAGTACTTCAAAGAGTGCCCCAAAGTTTCTACCGGAGAGTCAAGAACATGTGCCAACCCCTATGCATAGGTTCATGGGCGGAACCCGCAAGTTGGTCACCAAAACATACATCAAGTGGCACATGATATCCCATTGTCACCACAGATAAACACGGCAAGACATACATCAATTTTTCTCATAAAAGACTCAATCCAATAAGATAACTTCAAAGGGGAAACTCAATTCATCACAAGAGAGTAGAGGGGCAGAAACATCATAAGATCCAACTACAATAGCAAAGCTCGGGATACATCAATATTGTGCCATAGAGGGAACACGAGAGAGAACACGAGAGAGAGATCAAACACATAGCTACTGGTACATACCCTCAGCCCCGAGGGTGAACTACTCCCTCCTCATCATGGATAGCGTCGGGATGATGAAGATGGCCATCGGTGATGGGTTCCCCCTCTGGCAGGGTGCTGGAATGGGCTCCTGAGAGGTTTTTTGTGGCTACAGAGGCTTGCGGCGGCGGAACTCCCGATATATCTTCTGTTCTGGAAGTTTTACGATAGTAGGTATATATGGGTGCAAGGGGTACGTCGGTGGAGCTTCGAGGGGCCCACGAGGCAGGGGGCGCGCCCTAGGGGGGTGGGCGTGCCCCCACCCTCGTGGCCAGCTCCCGTATCTTCTGACGTAGAGTCCAAGTCTATCCGGTGGCTTTCCTTCCAAAAATAACTTCTCTAGTTGATTTCGTTCCGTTTTGACTCCGTCTGATATTCCTTTTCCTTCAAACACTGAAATAGGCATAAAACAGCAAATCTGGGCTGGGCCTCCGGTTAATAGGTTAGTCCCATAAGTAATATAAAAGTGGGAAAATAAAGCCCAATATTGCCCAAAACAGTAGATAATATAGCATGGAGCAATCAAAAATTATAGATACGTTGGAGACGTATCAGTAAACTACTCACAACTCATCGGAGGGGCAAGGATGTTGATGTAGAGGCCCTCCATTGTTGATTCCCCCTCCGGCAGAGTGCCGGCGAAGGCTCCAAGATGGGATGTCGCGGATACAGAAGGTTACGGCGGTGGAAATTGTGTTTCGTGGTGCTCCAAGATGTTTTCGGGGTACATAGGTATATATAGGAGGAAGAAGTACCTCGGTGGCCGCCCGAGGGGCCCACGAGACAGGGGGCACGCCCTATAGGGGGGGGGAGCGGCCCCCTATCTCGTGGGGCCCTCGGAAGCTTCTTGACTTGCACTCCAAGCTCTCCGGATCATGTTTGTTCCAAAAATCACGCTCCCAAAGGTTTCATTCCGTTTGGACTCCGTTTGATATTCCTTTTCTTCTAAATACTGAAATAGGCAAAAAAATAGCAAAATGGGCTGGGCCTCCGGTTAGTAGGTTACTCCCAAAAATGATATAAATGTGTAAAATAAAACCCATAAACATCCAAAAGGGGTAATATAATAGCATGGAACAATCAAAAATTATAGATAAGTTGGAGACGTATCAAGCATCCCCAAGCTTAATTCCTGCTCGTCCTCGAGTAGGTAAATGATAAAAAAGAATTTTTTGATGTGGAATGCTACCTAGCATATTTCTCAATGTAATTTTCTTTATTGTGGCATGAATGTTTAGACCCAAATGAATACAAAATAAAAGTTCATATTGACATAAGAAATAGTAATACTTCAAGCATACTAATCAAAATAATCATGTCTTCTCAAAATAACATGGCTAATGAAAGTTAACCCTACAAAATCATATATTCTGGCTATGCTCTATCTTCATCACACAAAGTATTTAATCATGCACAACCCTGATGACAAGCCAAGCAATTGTTTCATACTTTAATAATCTCAAACTTTTTCAACTTTCACGCAATACATGAGCGTGAGCCATGGACATAGCACTATATGTGGAATAGAATGGTGGTTGTGGAGAAGACAAAAAGGAGAAGATAGTCTCACATCAACTAGGCGTATCAACGGGCTATGGAGATTCCCATTAATAGATATCAATGTGAGTGAGTAGGGATTGCCATGCAACGGATGCACTAGTGCTATAAATATATGAAAGCTCAATAAAAGAAACTAAGTGGGGTGCAACCAACTTGCTTGCTCACGAAGACCTAGGGCACTTTGAGGAATCCCATCATTGGAATATACTGAGCTTGTGTTGGTTTTCCTCGAAGAGGAGAGGGTGATGCAGCAAAGTGTAGCGTAAGTATTTCCCTCAGTTTTGAGAACCAATGTATCAATCCAGTAGGAGGCTTCTCAAAAGTCCCACACACCTACACAAACAAACTGAGAACTCGCACCCAACACAATAAAGGGGTTGTCAATCCCTTCATGGCCACTTGCGAAAGTGAGATCTAATAAAGATAGTAAGATAAGATAAATATATTTTTGGTATTTTGTAATATAGATGCAAAAAGTAAAGATGCAAATAAAGTAGATTGAAAGCAAATATGATAAGAGATAGACCCGGGGGCCATAGGTTTCACTAGAGCCTTCTCTCGAGATAGCATAAGTATTACGGTGGGTGAAGAAATTACTGTCGAGCAATTGATAGAAAAGCGCATAGTTATGAGATTATCTAGGCATGATCATGTATATAGGCATCACGTCCATAACAAGTAGACCGACTCCTGCCTGCATCTACTACTATTAATCCACACATCAACCGACTCCTGCCTACATCTAGAGTATTAAGTTCATAAGAACAGAGTGACGCATTAAGCAAGATGACATGATGTAGAGTGATAAACACATGCAATATGATATAAACCCCATCTTGTTATCCTCGATGGCAACAATACAATACGTGTCTTGCAACCCTTTCTGTCACTGGGTAAGAACACCGCAAGATTGAACCCAAAGCTTAGCACTTCTCCCATGGCAAGAAAGACCAATCTAGTAGGCCAAACCAAACTGATAATTCGAAGAGACTTGCAAAGATAACTCAATCATACATAAAATAATTCAGAGAAGATTCAAATATTATTCATAGATAAACTTGATCATAAACCCACAATTCATCGGATCTCGACAAACACACTGCAAAAAGAGTTTACATTGAATAGATCTCCACAAGAGAGGGGGAGAACATTGTATTGAGATCTAAAAAGAGAGAAGAAGCCATCTAGCTAATAACTATGGACCCGTAGGTCTGTGGTAAACTACTCACAACTCATTGGAGGGGCAAGGATGTTGATGTAGAGGCCCTCCGTGGTTGATTCCCCCTCCGGCAGAGTGCCGGCGAAGGCTCCAAGATGGGATCTCGCGGATACAGAAGGTTACGGCGGTGGAAATTGTGTCTCGTGGTGCTCCAGAATGTTTTCGGGGTACGTAGGTATATATAGGAGGAAGAAGTACGTTGGTGGCCGCCCGAGGGGCCCACGAGACAGGGGGCACGCCCTACGGGGGGGCGTGGCCCCCTATCTCGTGGGGCCCTCGGAAGCTTCTTGACTTGCACTCCAAGCTCTCCGGATCACGTTTGTTCCAAAAATCACGCTCCCGAAGGTTTCATTCCGTTTGGACTCCGTTTGATATTCCTTTTCTTTGAAATACTGAAAAAGACAAAAAAACAGCAATATGGGCTGGGCCTCCGGTTAGTAGGTTAGTCCCAAAAATGATATAAATGTGTAAAATAAAGCCCATAAACATCCAAAAGGGGTAATATAATAGCATGGAACAATCAAAAATTATAGATATGTTGGAGACGTATCAGCGGCCTCGGTGTACGAATGGGGGGGAGGGGAAGGGAGGGGGAGCCAAGCTTAGGGACGCGCTTGCCCGAAATGTAGGGTAAGTTACTAGTGTACCCCTACTGGTTTTGACACCGCAACATGGAGCTTCATTTCCGGCTAAGGGGTAGAAGGGGGATTTCGCTTGTCTGGGCTGCGGGACCGATTTCGGATGAGGAGGGAGTTTTCGCGCACGTCAAAATTTCGGCATAACAAGGCGCGGCGCGGGTTGAAGAGGCGGGAGTTTCAAAGCAGGTGAGACAAAAGATACTCGAGCTTGAAAATTTCGGGATAACAAGGTGCGGATTCCTTGTTCGGCAGAACAAACTTAACATGTAAAAAACAATTCATACAGGACACAAGAGATTCATGTCCCCTTTTACTATATTGCTATAGGTGCCATTGAAAAAACTACAAGAAAAATGTAAAAAAAAATCGGGAGAACAAGATTACCCTGTACAGCACCAAATCGATTCGCACTTCCCTCAACAACAATAAAAAACAAATCAATTCCCACCGAAAGAAAGAGTAATGTCCCTTTTTATATGATTACAAATGCCAGGATCTCGAATTTCAATTTTTGAATCCACGTTATGTTGAATTCGAATATATCGTTAGGTGACCTTGCGGTTTATAATTGATGTAGTCGTACATTTTGATCTTCCATCATATATGAACATTTTACTCCACCATGTGAACATATATATTGTCGTCTACCATATGGACTAAATTTGAATCAACTTTCCTTATTTGAATACGATTGTTGTCAAGTTATACAATAATTTAAATATTATGTTGATAACAAAAAACATGCATATATCAGTAATCATATTTCACTATGAACTACATGTACCATACGATCTCCAATTCAAATATTTGTATCCATTTTATGTTGAACTCAGATCATAGTACATTATTGGTCTAGGTAGCGAGATGTTCGGGATAATCTAAACCCTATTTTAATAAGTATAATTTTTGGCTGAATTGGGACAAGTTCTGGTATAAGCTTCTTGCAAAACCGGAGATTCTCTCAACAAGCCTCGTGGTTCCAAGAGGGAACGTGTCACCTTTGTGTGCAAAATGATATATGCTACCTCCCCCCTGATTTTCTTTATAGAGGTAACATAGAACTATATGAGTGCCCTGTTAAATTTTGGAATTATTTCGGGTTCCCCCTGATTTTCTTTACAGAGGCAACATAGAACTATATGAGTGCCCTGTTAAATTTTGGAATTATTTCGGGTTCGTTTGGCCTTTTTATACATTAATTGAGTTTCTGGACTTTAACTGTGCATAATCCAAATTTGAACTGTAGGCACATGCTCCGGTGCACCAAAGTTGGTTGAAAAATCACATGTGTGTCCTTGGTTGAATTTCTAGGTCCCATGGAAGAAATGAGAATGAAATTCAAACATCTGGGTGTCGTGACTCAGCCGAGAACATCGAGAAACTTAGATTTTAAATTCATGTAAATCCAAAACTCGCCTGGAAATCATGAAACTTGGCATGGTGTCATGTGATGGCACTAACATGTTGTGGTAAAAAATTGGGCCGATTTGGAAGCTCATGGTTCTAAGAGGGAATGTGCCACGTTTGAGTGTGAAACAATATACGCTGCCCCTCTTGAGTTTCTTTACAAAGGCAACATAGAACTACATCAGTGCCCTGTTAAATTTTGGAATTATTTCGGGTTCGTTTGTCGCTTTTTATACATTAATTGAGTTTCTGGTCATTTAATGTGCATAAGTCAATTTTGAACTACAAGCACATGCTCTCGTGCAACAAAGTTGGTTGAAAAATCACATTTGTGTCCTCGGGTGAATTTCTAGGTCCCATGCAAGAAATGAGAATAAAATTCAAACATTTGGGCATCGTGGCTCGGCCGAGAACATTGAGAAACTTGGTTTTAAAATTCTTGTAAATGCAAAACACATCTGAAAATCATGAAACTTGGCATGGTGTCATGTCATGGTACTACCATGCTTTGGTAAAAAAATTGGCCGAATAGGAACAAATTTTGGTAAGCTTCTTGCAAACCAAAGCTTCTCTCAAGAAGGCTCATGGTTCTGAGAGGGAACATGCCACCTTTGAGTGCGAAACGATATACGTTGTCCCCCTTGAGTTTATTTACAAAGGCAACATAGAACTACATGAGTGCCCTATTAAATTTTGGAATTATTCCGGGTTCATTTGGCCATTTTATACATTAATTGAGTTTTTGGCCATTTAATGTGCATAATTCAAATTTGAAGTACAAGCACATGCTCTCGTGCACCAAAGTTGGTTGAAAAATCACATCTGTGTCCTCGAGTGAATTTCTAGGTCCCATGCAAGAAATGAGAATAAAATTCAAACATATGGGCATCGTGACTCAGTCGAGAACATTGAGAAACTTGGTTTTAAAATCATGAAACTTGGCATGGTGTCATGTCATGGTAGTACCATGCTGTGGTAAAAAAATTGGCCGAATAGGAACAAATTTTGGTATAAGCTTCTTGCAAATCGGAGCTTCTCTCAAGAAGGCTCGTGGTTTTGAGAGGGAACGTGTCACCTTTGTGTGCATAATTCAAATTTGAAATACAAGCACATGCTCCAGTGCACCAAAGTTGGTTGAAAAATCACATGTGTGTCCTCGGGTAAATTTCTAAGTTCCATGCAAGAAATGGGAATGAAATTCAAAATTCTGGGCGTCGTGGCTGGGCTAGAAACATTGAGAAACTTAGTTTTTTAATTCCTGTAAATCCAAAACACGCATGAAAATAATGAAACTTGGCTTGGTGCCATGACATGGCACCAACATGCTATGGTAATTTTGCAGTCTGATTTGCGAAGGCGCACACATTAACAATCAACAAAGTCATTTTGGAACAAGTGTTGTCACGTTACAATCGGAAACACAAGTATTATTGAAACTGTGGGTGTTCTATTTACTACCATTTACGTGCCGCCTCGCGTCCCCTTTTTTTATTAGCTAGGAGGCGTCGTGTAGGGTAGCTATTTGAGTACGAGAGGCGTGCGATCAGACCCCTGCTCGTGCTTATCGGGAGAAGAGCCCTTTGACCTCCATCTGCCGTCCACACCTCTCCAAGGTCTCCATTAATGGCGCCTGAGCCTCTGTTTAATGGCGTGGCTATGTCTCACTCGACTGAGATTTAAGAGAGAAAAAAGAAAAGATGAAAGCACGGATCCTTATGTAAGATCCGACGGACCTATATAGCATCTACTGCGACTTATAGCAAGACTGATGAATATATAAGGACGATTAATTGTCTTACATAATTGGGAAGATAATTAAAAAGCCACATGCGGCTACGCCCGAAATACACAAGGGCAAGAAGAAGAAGGAAGACAAGGATCTAGCTCACTGATCTCTACTTTCTTAATGCGTTGCTGCAGGCCGTGGGAACTAGTCTCCGCGGCGAGCGGCGATGAGATCTTTCGTGTCCTCAAGATGCTGCTTAAGAACATCCACGTATTCCTCCACCAGCCTTTGGCACTCGATGCGGAGCATGTCATTCTCGTCCATAAGTTTCTTGACGATGACGCTGGTCCTCTTCAACAAGGTAGTGGTCTCCTCCTGCTGCTCCACACTTCTGACGATCTTCTCCCTCAGCAGGTCGCGCTCGGCCCGGAGCCTCTCATTGCCCTCCCTTAGGATCCGGATGACGTTGGTAGCCTGTTCAAGCGAGGCTTTCATGTTGTCCTGCAACCTCGCCCAGCCGGAGATCTGATCCATCTAGCTATGCACGATCGCATGCATGCGCCTGTAAGAGTCGTCGCCTACCCGCGAGACATTTTCCCAGGTCGCCGCGGTGCAGCGGGAAATATCTCTGCATTCGCGGCATGGCGGGACATCTCTGCTGCTTCCGCAGCGAGGCCGGACCAGTCTGCTACACCGACGGCGCGGCGGGACGTCGGTGCTACTTCGGCGGCGCGGCAGGACCTCTGTGCTGCTAGTTCCGCGCGGCGGGACATGTCGGCTGCTTTCGCAGCAAGGCAGGACATCTCTCGTGCTTCCGCTTCCATGCTCACTGAGGGAGTCCTGGATAAGGGGGTATCCGGACAGCCGGACTGTGTACAACGTCCGGAATATTGAAGCGTGAAGATACAAGACTCAAGACTTCGGCACGTGTCCGAATGGGACTTTCCTTGGCGTGGAAGGCAAGCTTGGTGATCCGGATATTATATTTCCTTCCTTGTAACCGACTCCATGTAAACCCTAGCACTCTCCGGTGTCTATATCAACCGGAGAGGTTGGTCCTTAGAAGGCCGATCATAATTACATTCATACCATCATAGGCTAGCTCTTAGGATTTAGCCTCTACGATCTCGTGGTAGATCTACTCTTGTACTACCCATATCATCAATATTAATCAAGAAGGAAGTAGGGTTTTACCTCCATCGAGAGGGCCCGAACCTGGGTAAACATCTGTGTCCCTTGCTTCCTGTTACCATCAGCCTTGACGCACATATCGGGACCCCCTACCCGAGATCCGCAGGTTTTGACACCAACATTGGTGCTTTCATTGAGAGTTCCTCTGTGTCATCGCTGTGAGGCTCGATGGCCCCGTCAATCGTCATTAACGATGCTGTCCAGGGTGAGACTTTCCTCCCGGGACAGATCTTCATGTTTGGCGGCTTCGCGATGCGGACCAATTCGCTTGGCCACCTGGAGTAGATTGATAGCTATGCCCCGGCCATTAAATCAGGTTCGGAAACCTGAACTACACGGCGGATATCCGCGGAGACTTGATCTTCGACGGATTCGGGCCAGCACCAGGAGCACCGGACAGTCAGGATGAGCACGGCTTAGACCTGCTGTCAGACGTTGCTCGGGATATCACCCCGGCAGAGGCCTCGGATCTAAATCCGGGGCAGGTTGCTTTGCCCAAGGACGGAGGGTTGGACCCCGCCACGCAGGCCGTACCCTCATCGGTGATGGAGCCAAACACAGGTCTCACCTCTGAGGGAGCCTGTGACTCCGGACCCCCGGATTCATATCCGGATGCAGGTTCCGGTCCGCGCGCCCACGAGCCCGCCGATCCTGGTTGGGCTCCGACGATGGAGTTCACCGCGGCGGACGTCTTTCAGCACTCGCCCTTCGGCGACATGCTGGACTTATTGAAGTCTCTCTCCTTGTTGGGAGACTCCGGGCCGAACTATGTCCGGCTTGAGTGGGAAGCAGACAGCGACGGAATTCGTTGCCCACCCGCCACCCACTTCATTGCCACGATCGATGATCTAACCGACGTGCTTGACTTCGCCTCCGAAGACATCGACGGTATGGACGACAATGTAGGAGAATTACAGGAGCCACCGCTCACCGGGCGGTGGACGGCCACCTCCTCATATGATATATATATATGGTGGACACTCTGAAAGAAACTAATGGCGACGAGGCAACGGAGGACAACCCCTCGGGAAGAAAATCAAAGAATGGGCATCGTCGGCACCACTCCAAGCCCCGCCATAGCAACACCGGCCCCGGAGACGAAAATAATCTGGATGGCGCCGAAGAAGAATATGACCCTGACCAGCCCGCCTTCGAGTAGGCCGAACAGGAAGATGAGCAGGTCAGCCCAGAAGAACAGGCGACAGACGCATACCATGAGGAGGACAACTACATCCCCCCCTCTGAAGATGAGATTAGCCTCGGCGACGACGAATTCGACGTGCCTGAGGATCCCGTGGAGCAGGAGCGCTTCAAGCGTAGGCTTATAGCCACTATGAGGAGCCTGAAGAAGAAGAAGCAGCAACTCCAAGCTGATCAAGACATGCTCACAGATAGATGGACTGAAGTCCTGGCAGCCGAGGAATATGGACTCAAACACCAAACGGCTGACCGGCCACCCCGTGGCCGGGATAAAATGGGGTACAAGCCCGGATACCAGCCCGCACCCCCACGCCGATACAATACGGCTCAGGGCAACAGGCACGACCTGCAAGATATTCTAGAAAATAAAGCAGGACAGCCAAGATCGATCTACGGATCGAGGGGGCGCGCCCCAGCGCACGATGATGACCGCCGCGTCGGATACATCATCAACAAGTCCGGCCGGGCCGAACATAGCAACCCAGACCAATCCGACCTGCGTAGCCACATAGCCCGGCACAGAGGCGCCGCACACCCCCTCTGCTTCACTGACGAAGTAATGGATCATGAATTCCCAGAAGGGTTCAAACCCGTAAACATCGAATCATACGATGGCACAACAGACCCCGCAGTATGGATCGAAGATTTCCTTCTCCACATTCACATGGCCCGCGGAGATGATCTACACGCCATCAAGTATCTCCCCCTTAAGCTCAAAGGACCCGCCTGGCACTGGTTAAACAGCCTGCCAGCAAATTCCATTGGCAGTTGGGAAAACCTAGAAGACGCATTCCTTGACAACTTCCAGGGCACATATGTGCGACCACCGGACGCTGATGAGCTGAGCCACATTACTCAACGGCCTGGAGAGTCAGCCCGGAAATTCTAGACTCGCTTCCTCACTAAAAAGAACCAAATAGTCGACTGTTCGGACGCCGAAGCCCTGGCGGCTTTTAAGCATAATATCCGTGACGAGTGGCTCGCTCGACACCTCGGCCAGGAAAAACCCAAGTCTATGGCATCTCTGACAACCCTAATGACCCATTTTTGTGCGGGTGAGGATAGCTGGTTGGCTCGTAGCGGCACCACGCCACATTTCGGCACTTCGGACGGTCGCGATGCTAACGGCAAGCCACGATGCAACAGACATAAGAAACGGAACAACGGCGACAGCACTGAAGACACGACAGTCAACGCCGGATTTAGCGGACCTAAGTCCGGACAGCGGAAAAAGCCGTTCAAAAGAAATAATCAGGGACCGTCCAGTCTAGACCGCATACTAGAGCGCTCGTGCCAAATTCGTGGCACACCGGACAAACCAGCCAAGCACACCAATAGAGACTGCTGGGTGTTCAAACAGGCCGGCAGGATAAACGCCGAAAACAAGGACAAGGGGCCGCACAGCAACGATGACGATGAGCCCCGGCGTCCGAATATGGGGGGGGCAAAAGAAATCCCCCCCCATGTGAAAACGGTCAACATGATCTACGCCACCCACATCCCCAAGCGGGAACGGAAACGAGCACTATGGGACGTCTATGCGATGGAGCCAATCGCCCCCAAGTTCAATCCATGGTCAGCTTGTCCGATCACCTTTGACCGTAGGGATCACCCTACCAGCATCCGTCACGGCGGCTCAGCCGCATTGGTCTTAGACCCAATCATCGATAGATTCCACCTCATGCATGTTCTTATGGATGGCGGCAGCAGCCTGAACCTGCTTTATCAGGACATAGTGCGCAAGATGGGCATTGATCCTTCAAGGATCAAGCCCACCAAAACTACCTTTAAAGGTGTTATTCCTGGAGTAGAGGCCCGCTGCACGGGCTATATAACATTGGAAGTGGTCTTCGAATCCCCAGACAACTTCAAGAGCGAAGAGCTAATCTTCAACATCGTCCCTTTTCGCAGTGGCTACCACGAACTGCTCGGGCGAACCGCATTCACAAGATTCAATGCGGTGCCACACTATGCATATCTCAAGCTCAAGATGCCGGGATCGCGCGGGGTCATCACTGTCAACGGAAATATGGAACGCTCCCTTCAAACAGAAGAGCATACGGCAGCCCTCACGGCGGACGTACAACGCGGCCTCCTCCGACAAACCAATCCGGTGACAACTTCGAGCACTGTCAAACGAGTCCGGAGCACCCCGCAACAGGATCAACATGAATGTCAAGATCGTGATTAGCAGTCCGGCCAGCGCTCAAGCCCCTCCAAAGCAGCATTCATGCCATGCGTACACAATTATGCACTCGAGATACCTTGGGCACAGGCGGAGGCGCATCAACGACTTAGTCGATAATGCGGGTAACCGCTAAATACCTTAATACTTTTTCCCTTTTACCTTTCAGGACACCGCGTTAGTGCAGCATCCTCAGAAGAGCTGAATTGCCGGACTCATGTGGAAGAGACATCCAAGGAGGCAACAGACGTTGTGCGCATAAGGAAATACCCAGGTAGAATCTATTTACGATCATTATACCTGCTTCATCTATCTGTACACAGCTTGCCCCTTGATAGGACATGTCAAATAGTCCTATTTTTATCTCTGCTTAATGCATCCATTGTAAACATACGCTTAAACATATTTTTCGTCAATCGGAGATTATATATAGCGTCAGGTTATTATCCTTATTTGAGTATTTTTCTCTTATAAATGTTTATTTTGTATTGCATCCGTAAACCTTGGTACGGCCAGTTTGCCAGGGGCTTCTGATGACGCCCCGAAGTATGGCAAATAAAGTCCGAACACTTTAAATAGTGCGGCACCCTGAACTTATAGCATTATATGCATCAGCTCCGAATCATGTCTTGGGTCTATAGTTGGGATAGCCCGGCTCCCTTGTTTTGGTGCCTTACGTTCCATTATATCGGCTAAGGTAGCGTAGGGAGAACTATTGCGATTGTGTCCCAGTTCTTCTGGACGAGCACCTCAGTAGAGAAAGCCGAAAACTGACCGGCATGATGTAGCAAGAGCTGGTCGTTGTTCGAGAGGTACTAAAATCCTTAAAGATTTTCCGCTTTAGGCGATAAATCGGCCTTGTCCGATCTAGGCGTATATAGCGCCCCAATTCGGCCTTCCGGATTCTAGGGGCTTTGCCGAAATTTAAAATTGTGGACTTCTATGGCTAAGTGAAAGTTGTAAAGCCACATAGTCCGATTGCCTCATTTTCTGCGTCGGACACCTCCTTAAGGGGCCAAACAATTGGATAAAGAGTGTCCGGGTTTTCCACGAACACCCCGGCGCTAGTCACGTGGGGGCGGAAGCCGACGACTGGCCTACTTTCAGGATTTTATAAACAGCCGCACAGAAGTTAATATTTTAAATAACAAAAGCGCTACATAGCGCAAGTAACTTCTTCCTTAAAATACAAACATGACAGAAGTGAATTCATTCATAAATGGTGTCCTTGGTACATTCGTCAGCCACGAGACGAGCACCCTTCATAACGCCATCATAGTACAGCTCGGGATGGCGATGCGCCTTGCCCTCCGGCGGCCCGTCCTTGTTGGAAATATGCCCTAGAGGCAATAATATATTAGTTATTATTATATTTCCTTGTTCATGATAATCGTTTATTATCCATGCTATAATTGTATTGATAGGAAACTCAGATACATGTGTGGGTACATAGACAACACCATGTCCCTAGTAAGCCTCTAGTTGACTAGCTCGTTGATCAACAGATGGTTATGGTTTCCTGACCATGGACATTGGATGTCGTTGATAACGGGATCACATCATTAGAAGAATGATGTGATGGACAAGACCCAATCCTAAGCCTAGCACAAAGATCGTAGTTCGTATGCTAAAGCTTTTCTAATGTCAAGTATCAGTTCCTTAGACCATGAGATTGTGCAACTCCCAGATACCGTAGGAATGCTTTGGGTGTACCAAACGTCACACCGTAACTGGGTGGCTATAAAGGTGCACTACAGGTATCTCCGAAAGTGTCTGTTGGGTTGGCACGAATCGAGACTGGGATTTGTCACTCCGTGTGACGGAGAGGCATCTTTGGGCCCACTCGGTAGGACATCATCATAATGTGCACAATGTGACCAAGGGGTTGATCACAGGATGATGTGTTACGGAACGAGTAAAGAGACTTGCCAGTAACGAGATTGAACAAGGTATCGGCATACCGACGACCGAATCTCGGGCAAGTAAAATACCGTTAGACAAAGGGGATTGTATACGGGATTGATCGAATCCTCGACATCGTGGTTCATCCGATGAGATCATCATGGAACATGTGGGAGCCAACATGGGTATCCAGATCCCGCTGTTGGTTATTGACCGGAGAACGTCTTGGTCATGTTTGCATGGTTCCCGAACCCGTAGGGTCTACACACTTAAGGTTCGATGATGCTAGGGTTATAAAGGAAGTTTGTATGTGGTTACCGAATGTTGTTCGGAGTCCTGGATGAGATCCCGGACGTCACGAGGAGTTCCGGAATGGTCCTCAGATAAAGATTTATATATGGGAAGTCCTGTTTTGGTCACCGGAAAAGTTTTGGGTTTTATCGGTAACGTACCGGGACCACCGGGAGGGTCCCGGGGGTCCACCAAGTGGGGCCACCATCTCCGGAGGGCAGCATGGGCCAAGTGTGGGAGGGGACCAGCCCAAGGTGGGCTGGTGCGCCCCTCCCCCACAAGGGCCCAAGGCGCCTAGGGTTTGGGGAGGGGGCGCCCCACCTTCTTGGGGGGCAAGTTTCCCCCTCTTCCCCCCTTGGCAGCCCCCTAGATGGGATCTAGGGCTGGCCGCCACCCCTAGGGGTGGAAACCTAGGTGGGGGCACAGCCCCCTCTCCCCCTATATATAGTGGAGGCAAAGGTGCAGCCCAACACACGAAGTTTCTTCTCTTGTTGGCGCAGCCCTACCTCTCTTTCTCCTCATATCTCGCGGTGCTTGGCGAAGCCCTGCTGGATCACCATGCTCCTCCACCACCACCACGCCGTTGTGCTGCTGCTGGATGGAGTCTTCCCAAACCTATCCCTCTCTCCTTGCTGGATCAAGGCATGGGAGACGTCACCGGGCTGCATGTGTGTTGAACGCGGAGGTGCCGTCCGTTCGGCACTAGGATCTTCGGTGATTTGGATCACGACGAGTACGACTCCATCAACCCCGTTCACTTGAACGCTTCCGCTTAGCAATCTACAAGGTTATGTAGATGCACTCTCCTTCCCCCCGTTGCTAGTCTCTCCATAGATAGATCTTGGTGACTCGTAGGAAAATTTTGAATTTCTGCTACGTTCCCCAACAATGGCATCGTGAGCTAGGTCGATTGCGTAGATTCTATGCACGAGTAGAACACAAAGTAGTTGTGGGCGTTGATTTTGTTTAATATGCTTACCGTTACTAGTCCAATCTTGATTCGGCGGCATTGTGGGATGAAGCGGCCCGGACCGACCTTACACGTACACTTACGTGAGACAGGTTCCACTGACTGACATGCACTTATTGCATAAGGTGGCTAGCGGGTGCCAGTATCTCCCACTTTAGTCGGATCAGATTCGATGAAAAGGGTCCTTATGAAGGGTAAATAGCAATTGACATATCACGTTGTGGTTTTTGCGTAGGTAAGAAACGTTCTTGCTAGAAACCCATAGCAGCCACGTAAAACATGCAAACAACAATTAGAGGACGTCTAACTTGTTTTTGCAGGGTATGCTATGTGATGTGATATGGCCAAGAAGAATGTGATGAATGATATGTGATGTATGAGATTGATCATGTTCTTGTAATAGGAATCATGACTTGCATGTCGATGAGTATGACAACCGGCAGGAGCCATAGGAGTTGTCTTTATTTATTGTATGACCTGCGTGTCACTGAACAACGCCATGTAATTACTTTACTTTATTGCTAACCAGTAGCCATAGTAGTAGAAGTAATAAGTTGGCGAGACAACTTCATGGAGACACGATGATGGAGATCATGGTGTCATGCCGGTGACGATGATGATCATGGAGCCCCGAAGATGGAGATCAAAAGGAGCAAAATGATATTGGCCATATCATGTCACTTTTTGATTGCATGTGATGTTTATCATGTTTTTGCATCTTATTTGCTTAGAACGACGGTAGTAAATAAGATGATCCCTCATTAAAATTTCAAGAAAGTGTTCCCCCTAACTGTGCACCATTGCGAAAGTTCGTCGTTTCGAAGCACCAGGTGATGATCGGGTGTGATAGATTCTTACGTTCACATACAACTGGTGTAAGCCAGATTTACACACGCGAAACACTTAGGTTGACTTGACGAGCCTAGCACGTACAGACATGGCCTCGGAACACAAGAGACGGAAAGGTCGAGCATGAGTCGTATGGTAGATACGATCAACATGAAGATGTTCACCGATGATGACTAGTCCATCTCACCTGATGGTTGGACACGGCCTAGTTGACTCGGATCATGTAATCACTTAGATGACTAGAGGGATGTCTATCTGAGTGGGAGTTCATTAGATGAACTTAATTATCCTGAACATAGTCAAAAGGTTTTTGCAAATTATGTTGTAGCTCGCGCTTTAGTTCTACTGTTTAGATATGTTCCTAGAGAAAATATAGTTGAAAGTTGATAGTAGCAATTATGCGGACTGGGTCCGTAAACTGAGGATTGTCCTCATTGTTGTGCAGAAGGCTTATGTCCTTAATGCACCGCTCGCTGTGCAGAACCCCAAACATCGTCTGTGGATGTTGTGAACATCGAACATACACGTTTTGATAACTACGTGATAGTTCAGTTAAACGGTTCAGAGTTGAGGCACCAAAGACGTTTTCGAAACATCGCGGAACATATGAGATGTTTCGAGGGCTGAAATTGGGATTTCAGGCTCGTGCCCACGTCAAGAGGTATAAGACCTCCGACGATTTTCTTAGCCTGTAAACTAAGGGAGAAAAGCTCAATCATTGAGCTTGTGCTCAGATTGTCTGAGTGCAACAATCAATTGAATCAAGTGGGAGTTGATCTTCCAGATGAGATAGTGATGTTTCTCCAAAGTCATTGCCACCAAGCTGCTAGAGCTTCGTGATGAACTATAACATATCATGGATAGATATGATGATCCTTGAGGTATTCACGATGTTTGACACCGCGAAAGTAGAAATCAAGAAGGAGCATCAATTGTTGATGGTTGGTGAAACCACTAGTTTCAAGAAGGGCAAGGGCAAGAAGGGATACTTCATGAAACGGCAAATCAGCTGCTGCTCCAGTGAAGAAACCCAAGGTTGAACCTAAACCCGAGACTAAGTGCTTCTGTAATAAGGGGAACAACCACTGGAGCAGAATTACCCTAGATACTTGGTAGATGAGAAGGCTGGAAAGGTCGATAGAAGTATATCGGATATACATTAAGTTAATGTGTACTTTACTAGTACTCCTAGTAGCACCAGGGTATTAGATACCGGTTCGGTTGCTAAGTGTTAGTAACTCGAAATAAAAGCTACGGAATAAACGAAGACTAGCTAAAGGTGAGCTGACGATATGTGTTGGAAGTGTTTCCAAGGTTGATGTGATCAAGCATCGCACGCTCTCTCTACCATCGAGATTGGTGTTAAACCTAAATAATTGTTATTTGGTGTTTGCGTTGAGCATAGACATGATTGGATTATGTCTATCGCAATATGGTTATTCATTTAAGGAGAATAATGGTTACTCTGGTTATTTGAATAATACCTTCAATGGTCTTGCACCTAAAATGAATGGTTTATTGAATCTCGATCGTAGTGATACACATGTTCATGCCAAAAGATATAAGATAGTAATGATAGTACCACCTACTTGTGGCACTGCCATGTAAGTCATATTGGTATAAAACGCATGAAGAAGCTCCATGTTGATGGATCTTTGGACTCACTCGTTTTTGAAAAGATTGAGACATGTGAACCATGTCTATTGGTATATACGCATGAAGAAACTCCATGCAAATGGACCGTTTTGGACTCACTTGATTTTGAATCACTTGATACATGCAAGTCATACCACATGGGCAAGATGACTGAAAGCCTCGTTTTCAGTAAAATGGAACAAGAAAGCAACTTGTTGGAAGTAATACATTTTGATGTGTGCAGTCCAATGAGTGCAGAGGCACGCAGTGGATATCGTTATGTTCTTACTTCACGGATGATTTGAGTAGATACTGAGTATATTTACTTGATGAAACACAAGTCTGAATTATTGAATGGTTCAAGTAATTTCAGAGTGAAGTTAAAGATCATCGTGACAAGAGGATAAAATGTCTATGATATGATCATAGAGATGAGTATCTGAGTTACGAGCTTTGGCACGCAATTAAGACATTGTGGAAATTGTTTCACAATTAACGCCGCCTGGAACACCATAGTGTGATGGTGTGTCCGAACATCATAGTTGCACCCTATTGGATATGGTGCGTACCATGATGTCTCTTATTGAACTACCACTATCGTTCATGGGTTAGGCATTAGAGACGACCGCACTCACTTTAATAGGGCACCACGTAATTCCGTTGAGACGACACCGTTTGAACTATGGTTTGGAGAAATCTAAGTTGTCGTTTCTTAAAAAGTTTGGGGCTGCGACGCTTATGTGAAAAAGTTTCAGGTTGATAAGCTCGAACCCAAAGCGGATAAAATGCATCTTCATAGGAAACCCAAAATAGTTGGGTATACCTCCTAATATAGATCCGAAAGCAATAGGGATTGTTTCTTGAATCGGGTCCTTTCTCGAGGAAAGGTTTGTCTCGAGAATTGAGTGGGAGGATGGTGGAGACTTGATGAGGTTATTGAACTGTCACTTCAACTAGTGTGTAGCAGGGCAGAGGAAGTTGTTCCTGTGGCGCCTACACCAATTGAAGTAGAAGCTTATGATAGTGATCATGAAGTTTTGGATCAAGTCACTACCGTACCTCGTAGGGTGACAAGGATGCGTACCACTTCAGAGTGGTACAGTAATCATGTCTTGAAGGTCATGTTGCTAGACAACAATGAACCTATGAGCTATGGGGAAGCGATGGTGGGCCCATATTCCGACAAATGGTTAGAAGCCATGAAATCTGAGATAGGATCCATGTATCAGAACAAAGCATGGACTTTGGTGGACTTGCCCGATGATCGGCAAGCCATTGAGATAAATGGATCTTTAAGAAGAAGACGGACATGGACGGTAATGTCACTGTCTATGAAGCTCGACTTGTGGCGAAGAGTTTTTCACAAGTTCAAGGAGTTGACTACGATGAGATTTTCTCATCCGTAGCGATGCTTAAGTCCGTCGGAATAATGTTGGCATTAGCTGCATTTATGAAATCTGGCAAATGGATGTCAAAACAAGTTTCCTTACCAATTTTCATAAGGAAAGGTTGTATGCGATACAATCAGAAAGGTTTTTTCGATCCTAAGGATGCTAAAAGGTATGCTAGCTCCAGCGATCCTTCCATGGACTGGAGTAAGCATCTCGGAGTTGGATTGTACGCTTTGATGAGATGATCAAAGATTTTGGGTTTATACAAAGTTTATGAGAAAATTATATTTCCAAAGAAGTGAGTGGGAGCACTATAGAATTTCTGATGAGTATATGTTGTTGATCAGAAATGATGTAGAATTTCTGGAAAGCATATAGGGTTATTTGAAAAGTGTTTTTCAATGGAAAACCTGGATTAGGCTACTTGAACAATAAGCATCAAGATCTATAAGATAGATCAAAATGCTTAATAGTAGTTTCAAATGAGCACATTCCTTGACATGATCTTGAAGGTGTTCAAGATGGATCAGTCAAATAAGGAGTTCTTGCCTGAATTGTAAGGTACGAAGTTAAGACTTAAAGCTCGACCACGGCAGAAAAGAGAGAAAGGACAAAGGTCGTCCCCTATGCTTTAGACATAGGCTCTACAGTATGCTATGCTGAGTACTGCACCTGATGTGTGCCTTGCCACATGTCTGGCAAGAGGGTACAAAGGTGATCAAGGAGTGGATCACCAGATAGCGGTCAAAATTGTCCTTGGAGTAAACAAGGACATGTTTCTCGATTATGGAGGTGATAAAGAGTTCGGCCTAAAGGGTTACGTCGATGCAAGCTTTAACACCTATCCGAATGACTCTGAGTAGCAAACCGGATACGTATAGTGGAGCAATCATTTGGAATAGCTCCAAGTAGAGTGTGGAAGCAGCATTTACAATGTGACCTAGAAATTTGCGAAGTACATACGGATCTGAATGTTGCAGACCCGTTGACTAAAACCTCTCTCACAAGCAAAACATGATCAAACCCCAGAGCTCATTGAGTCTTAATCACATGATGATGTGAACTAGTTTAATGACACTAGTAAACTCTTTGGATGTTGGTCACATGGCGATGTTACATGTCAATGTTAATCACATGGTGATGTGAACTAGATTATTGACTCTAGTGCAAGTGGGAGACTGTTGGAAATATGCCCTAGAGGCAATAATAAATTAGTTATTATTATATTTCCTTGTTCATGATAACCGTTTATTATCCATGCTATAATTGTATTGATAGGAAACTCAGATACATGTGTGGGTACATAGACAACACCATGTCCTTAGTAAGCCTCTAGTTGACTAGCTCGTTGATCAACAGATGGTTACGGTTTCCTGACCATGGACATTGGATGTCGTTGATAACGGGATCACATCATTAGAAGAATTATGTGATGGACAAGACCCAATCCTAAGCCTAGCACAAAGATCGTAGTTCGTATGCTAAAGCTTTTCTAATGTCAAGTATCAGTTCCTTAGACCATGAGATTGTGCAACTCCCGGATACCGTAGGAATGCTTTGGGTGTACCAAACGTCACAACGTAACTGGGTGGCTATAAAGGTGCACTACAGGTATCTCCGAAAGTGTCTGTTGGATTGGCACGAATCGAGACTGGGATTTGTCACTCCGTGTGACGGAGAGGTATCTCCGGGCCCACTCGGTAGGACATCATCATAATGTGCACAATGTGACCAAGGGGTTGATCATAGGATGATGTGTTACGGAACGAGTAAAGAGACTTGCCAGTAACAAGATTGAACAAGGTATCGGCATACCGACGATCGAATCTCGGGCAAGTAAAATACCATTAGACAAAGGGGATTGTATACGAGATTGATCGAATCCTTGACATCGTGGTTCATCCGATGAGATCATCGTGGAACATGTGGGAGCCAATATGGGTATCCAGATCCCGCTGTTGGTTATTGACCAGAGAACGTCTCGGTCATGTCTGCATGGTTCCCGAACCCGTGGGGTCTACACACTTAAGGTTCGATGATGCTAGGGTTATAAAGGAAGTTTGTATGTGGTTACCGAATGTTGTTCGGAGTCCCGGATGAGATCCCGGACGTCATGAGGAGTTCCCGAATGGTCCGGAGGTAAAGATTTATATATGGGAAGTCCTGTTTTGGTCACCGGAAAAGTTTCGGGTTTTATCGATAACGTACCGGGACCACCGGGAGGGTCCCGGGGGTCTACCAAGTGGGGCCATCATCCCCGGAGGGCAGCATGGGCCAAGTGTGGGAGGGGACCAGCCCCAGGTGGGCTGGTGCGCCCCCCACAAGGGCCCAAGGCGCCAAGGGCTTGGGGAGGGGGCGCCCCACCTTGCTTGGGGGGCAAGTTTCCCCCTCTTCCCCCCTTGGTCGGCCCCCTAGATGGGATCTAGGGCTGGCCGCAGCCCCTAGGGGGTGGAAACCTAGGTGGGGCGCAGCCCCCACTCCCCCTATATATAGTGGAGGCAAAGGTGCAGCCCAACACACGAAGTTTCTTCTCCTGTTGGCGCAGCCCTACCTCTCTTTCTCCTCATATCTCGCGGTGCTTGGCGAAGCCCTGCTGGATCACCATGCTCCTCCACCACCACCACGTCGTTGTGCTGCTGCTGGATGGAGTCTTCCCCAACCTCTCCCTCTCTCCTTGCTGGATCAAGGCATGGGAGACGTCACCGGGCTGCATGTGTGCTGAACGCGGAGGTGCCGTCCGTTCGGCACTAGGATCTTCGGTGATTTGGATCATGACGAGTACGACTCCATCAACCCCGTTCACTTGAACGCTTCCGCTTAGCGATCTACAAGGGTATGTAGATGCACTCTCCTTCCCCTCGTTGCTAGTTTCTCCATAGATAGATCTTAGTGACTCGTAGGAAAATTTTGAATTTCTGCTACGTTCCCCAACAGTCCTGGACCAGCTTCTCCGCATCCATCTTGCCCCAATGCACTTTGACGCGGGCAAGGGCCCGGCGGGCACCCTCAATGCACACGGGTCACTTGATCACCTCAAGCCGCGGGCAGGCATCCACCATCCTCTTGATCAGGCCGAAGTAGCTACTAGGCATGAGCTCACCAGGCCACATCCGGACTATGAAACCTTTCATAGCCAGTTCGGCCGCCCTGTGGAGTTCGACAAACTGCTTCAGTTGGTCACTCAGAGGCATCGGGTGTTCGGCCCCAGCATACTGGGACCAGAACAGCTTCTCTGTTGAGTTCCCCTCCTAGGCACGGTAGAACTCCGCAGCGTCTGATACGCTGCATGGCAGATCTGCGAATGCCCCTGGAGAGCTCCGAATTCGAGTAAGTAAAAGAAATGCCTCCTCCACATGTTTGCTTTTCATAAAGAACTTCTTACCCGCTGCTATCTTCTTGGCCTCCTGGATCTCCTGTTGTGCCTTCTCGGCTTCAGCCTTGGCGTCTTTTAAACTCATAAGGGCCTTCGCAAGCTCGGCCTCTTTCGCCTTCAGATCATGCTCCACGGACTCGCATTTCTTGTCGAGGTCCTGGAGCTCTCGCTGTACCTCACCCACCCTAGCACTTTGCTTCTCGCGCTCCTTACACTCCAAGGCCGCCCTGTCTTCGGCCTCGGACAACGCCTTCTTCAGGGACGCCACTTCGGTGGTGTCCCTTGTTACACGATCACGACACTTAGATGTTAGGCCCACCAATTTTGCCTATCCTTAAATGCATAAGAGCGGGAATTACTTACCCTTGTTCTCTTCGAGATGCCTCTTCGTGAGGTCGAGCTCTCCATGCTCCTGCTCCAGGTCCCGCTTCAGATCAGCAACCTCGGCAGTACGGGCAGCAGCAGCAAGCAGCACAGCCTGCTTATTCACCATAATACTTATGATTAGACTCCTGCGGGTTATAATTGACCCTCTGCTCGGCTTTTCTTTCTGAACGCCAAATAGAGTATCAGGGGCTACTACCTACCGGGTGGTAATTTTGCACATATTTGTTACTTACATCGAAGCCTGTTAGGAGGCTGCTGCAAGCTTTGGTTAGTCCGCTTTTGGCGGACGAAACCTTCTGAATCACCATACTCATAACAGTACGGTGCCCCTCATCCAAGGAAGCGCCGCAAAGCGCTTCCAGCAGACCGTCCGATGCCTCATGCGCAACGGAAGTCCATGACACAGACGGCTAGTCCTCCCTAGCGAGGGGTCGCCCGCCTGAGTCCGAAACCATCGAAGGTTCCGGAATTGTGTTAGGCTGAGAGCTTGGCTGGCCATGGCTCTCATCGACACGATCTGCGGCGATCTTGAACCCCGCGTGTCCGACATCTGGGACCCCGCCTCGGGGCGTCTCCAGAGTCACCTCCCCCCGCTCTGGGAGCCTTCGGGACAACACCTCCGTGGCATCCGCGTGTTGGGGAGTAGTGGCTGTCGAAAGCGAATTGATCTCCGAATCACTCAGGGACCCGGAGGAAGACACTTCGGGGAGGTCCCTAGCCGGACTGCACATATGTCCGGCATTATAAAATGCAAAAACTATGAAGTGAAATCATGATAGAGTGCGGATACTTACGATCGCACTAGGGGCTTCCCCCTGGGCAGCCACCCCTCCTCGCTATGAGCGACCGTGGCGGAATAGTCTGGAAGGGGCATCTTCCCTTTCTTGGACGCCCCAGCCTCCCCCTCCGGGGTGGCTTTTCTTTTCTTCCCCTCCCTAGTGCGGGGAGGTGGAATTTCTTCTTGATTCCCCCCGCCTCCATGGGAGGAATCTGTCTTGTCGTCATCCGATGACAGGGGTATGACGGCCTTGCGCCGGGGGCCTTTTCCGGCCCCCTGGCCCGCCTCCTCGGACCCCTCATCCTTTCCGAATGGGGCGTCTTCTTCTTCCTCCTCCTCCCCTTCGTGGCAGGAGTCCACCTCATCATCCTCGGACGAGGCTTCCGGCACAACCTTACGCCGGAGACCCTTTCAAATCCCCGGGGCCTTCTTCTCGGCCTTCTTCTCCGACACATTGTATGACACCGGGACCAGCATCTCCATCAGGAGGGCATCTGCTGGGTCTTCTGGCAGCGGAGCCGGGCAGTAAACCTGCTCCGCTGTCTCCACGTAATCCTAAAGCAAATATGCACAACTACTTAAGGCCCTCCCATGAATATATTGGGGAGAACTGGGTTGGGAGTCAGTCTGAGAACTCACCGGCCTGGGAGCCTGCGCGGCGTGAAGCCCGCGGTCCTCGGATGTGGGAGGAGGCACTTCGGAGGCCTTGAACAACACCTTCCACGCACCTTTGTGCGTCATGCCGTAGAGCCTCAGGAGCGTCTAGTGCTCGGTTGGGATGAACTCCCACAGATTGACTGCCCGCCTCTGGCAGGGCGGGATCCGGCGAACGAGCATGACCTGGATCACGTTGGCAAGCTTGATGTTCTTGTCCTTCATGCTTTTGACGCATGTTTGGAGTCCGTCCAGCTCCGTGGAGTCGCCCCAGGACAGGCCCTTTTTCTCCCAGGAGGTGAGCCGCATAGGGGCTCCGGATCAGAACTCGGGGGCCGCTGCCCAGTCGGCGCCACGCGGCTCGGTGATGTAGAACCACCCCGATTGCCATCCTTTTACGGTCTCCGCAAAGGAGCCGTTGAGCCATGTGACATTTGGCATTCTGCCCACCATGTCCCCTCCGCACTCCGCCTGTTGGCCGCTTACCACCTTCGGCTTCACGCAGAAAGTTTGCAGCCATAGGCCAAAGTGAGGCCGGATGCGGAGGAAGGCCTCGCACACGACGATGAATGCCGAGATGTTGAGGACGAAATTCGGGGCTAGATTGTGGAAATCTAGCCCGTAGTAGAACATGAGCCCGCGAATGAAGGGATGGAGGGGAAATCCCACTCCACGGACGAAGTGGGCGACGAATACGACCCTCTCATGGGGTCCTAGGGTCGGAATGACCTGCCCAGCATCTGGTAGATGATGCGCTATGTCCGAAGATTTGCGATGTGCTTCTCCATGACGGTGGAAGCCACCCACTTGCCTCCTGCTCCGGACATGTTTAGCTATGTGGGGAAGACTTGGGCTTGGGCGCTGGAGCTCGAGGGGGCAAGAGTGGGCAAAGGAAGAAGAAGGCGTGGGTGAAAATGGGGGAATCTTATCCCTTTATAGAAGCACTGGGAGCGGTGCGCCTCCCCACTTGCCCGTTGGGAATCGCTTGTTTCCCAAGCGCCATGGTTAATGGCGTGGTGAGATTACCCATACCCGTATTGATGAGAATCCCGTAATAAGGGGACACAATCTCTGCTTTGACAAGACATGTCACAGAAACCGCCTCGTAATATGCGTTGTAGCTGGTTGTGGGGAAACGGTTCGAATAATGGATCCGATCATAATAACGTGTCGCGTCATCAGAAAAAGTTGTCAGCAGATTGCATTTGTGAAATATCGTTCTCTCTACGGTGGTATGCGAAGATCATTTTTTAGATCAGGACATGATTTGAGTGTTCAATAGTTACTTTGGAGTATTCGGAGGAGGAACCCGCCTTGAAATGCCAAAGACAATACTGCACGCCGGACTCATCATCATTGAAGCCTGGTTCAGGGGCTACTAAGGGAGTCCTAGATAAGGGGGTATCCGAACAGCCGGACTCTGTACAACGTCCAGACTATTGAAGCGTGAAGATACAAGACTCAAGACTTCGGCCCGTGTCCGGATGGGACTTTCCTTGGCGTGGAAGGCAAGCTTGGCGATCCGGATATTATATTTCCTTCCTTGTAACCGACTCCATGTAAACCCTAGCCATCTCCGGTGTCTATATAAACCGGAGAGGTTGGTCCTTAGAAGGCCGATCATAATTACATTCATACCATCATAGGCTAGCTCTTAGGGTTTAGCCTCTACGATCTCGTGGTAGATCTACTCTTCTACTACCCATATTATCAATATTAATCAAGCAGGAAGTAGGGTGTTACCTCCATCGAGAGGGCCCGAACCTGGGTAAACATCTGTGTCCCTTGCTTCCTGTTACCATCAGCCTTGACGCACAGATCGGAACCCCCTACCTGAGATCCACCGGTTTTGACACCGACACTCGCCTCTCCCTGGTGGCAATCTCTCGACCCAGAACTCACGCTGGCCATGGCAGACACAAGGGAAGGATGATTTGTTTGTTTTCGTGGATGAGGAGTTGAGGAGGAATGTGCAGTCATCTTGGCATAGTAGTATTTATAACCAAGTACTAATACGCTCCTAAGTGGGAAACCGTTTAGGTTGTGATCAGTGTGAACAGGTTTGCAATTCAATATTGCGTGGTACTAATACGCTCCTAAGTGGGAAAATGTTTAGGTTGTGATCGGTGTGAACAGGTTTGCAATTCAATATAGCATGGAATAATTTGGAATGTGACGAGACGCAAGCTCAAAATTTATTGACGGTTCTAGTTTCGAAGTGCGGCACTATTCCCGGATGGCGTTACATGGGCATGTGTTCTCGGTCGTGGTGTAGCATATGCCATGGTAGTTCTTTTTCTACTGTTGTGTATGTGCAATAACTAGCACCGTCGTATACATATCTTGCAGTTAATGGGGCGTTCGATAGGAATAGCCGCGTGGCGAGCTATAGGCTAGTCTTTTTTCAGACGCATTAAACCTATCTCTCCGGACTTCTCGCACGCACCATCGTGCCACCCACAAAAACTTGTACTCTGAGTTTAGTATGTTATACAGGAAGAGAAGAGGTGCACGCACGCACTTGTCCTCTCACACACGCGTCTATTTTTTCTTGAAAAGGAGGATGATGACCCCCGGCCTCTGCATCTGGGAGTCACACACGCATCTGTAGCTACGAATTGTAGTGTTCTCAACCATCCGATTGGCTCTATCATGGATGTACCTATATACTAAAACATGTCTAGATACATCTATATGTTGACAAATGGAAGGCATGTATTGTGGAACGGATGGAGTACTTGTCATCAAAATGGATAAAAAGGGACGTACCTAGAACTAAAATACGTCTACATACATCTCCTTTTATCCATTTTGATGACAAGTAGTACTTCTTACCCAAAGGAACTTTATATCCAACAGACACAAAATATCCGTTCGACTGTTGGAAATTACTGATCTGATGTCGAAGTAATTGTTGCATCGCCACCAAAACCCACCATTTCTTAAGCTAAAGTAGACCGAGGTAATCCCTATATTAGCATATTACTAAGATAAACAAAAGGAACTGTAGAAACATTTAGGACGTGAGCTTGTCAATCTGAATGTGGAGGGACACCAGCTTAGCCCCGGTCAGCAGCTTGGGCAGAACTGTGAAGAAGGTCAGCTCCTGCACGACGACGTCGCCGGGATCCTTGCTGCTTGTCACCTCCATTTCCACCTTGACGGCGTCGGTCGTGCCTTTGGGCTCCCCCGGCGGGCCGTTCGCCCACAGCTTGGCCACATAGTGCGGCAGTGGGGACGCCCCCACTCTGATGCAGATGACCGACACGGCGATAGGCGTGCCGATGTCGAGCACGCCGCCAACCAAGAAAAACATGCGGCTGTCCTCCTCCGCGAGCAGCAAGAGCCGTGGCTCCGACAGTGGCACTTGCAGCTGGAGCACCTTGCCGTACTGGATCCTATGCACGGGCATGGGATGCGCGGTGCTGATGTGGTGGTGGAGCACCAGCGGCGGGCCTTCATAGCCACAGACGGGCACGGGGCATTCGCAGGGCACGAGCGGACACATGCACTACTAGGGAAAAGGCTAGCAGCAGCGCGGTTTTTAGGTGTATCAGTAGCGCGGGGAGAGGCGCTACTAATAAGGCGCTACAGCTAACACATAGCAATAGCGCGTGCTCACCGGCGCTACTGCTACACAAGTGTAGCAGCAGCGTGGTTAGTGGAAGCTCGCTACTACTAGTAGCTCTAGCGTGCTTTGCCTGGACGCGCTACTGCTATCGCGGCGCTGCTGCTAACTTTTATACACTCGCTACTGCTCATTTAAGTAGTTTTTTTGTTTTTTCGGCATATTTGTTTTGTATTTGAACAGGCTTTATAGAAGAATCTTTAGCACATAGAAATGTCATCATGATACACATACAAATGCCTGCGAGACCACAAATGTAATCATAGCATATACATACAAATAGTCTCATCATAATCATCATCCAACACAAAGTGGTATCTTGTCATCATCTCAAAAATAGAGATACATGCAAGTCTCGAATACTTGCAACTACAACAACGTCATCCATCTAAACAAAGGTATACGCAAGAAGAGCTATCACTATGAGTGAGAGCGGAACTATGCAGTACATGAGGTGGCGGTTACGAGTCCTCTCTCGCACTAGCGTGAACCTCAAGTAACTAGCTTCTCCTTCTTGTCTGCATTTGAAGCCTTTATGGCTGGTGCCCGTGAACCCATTCACTTGCACCTGAAACTCATGCCACTCGTTGTACACCCCTGGAACCTTCCCTTTGTACACGACATAGCAATTCCATCTCGCCATCAAGAAACTAGGTACCTGTTAGAGATGCATGTTCATGAAGAGGATGTACAATCATATATATGCAACAAAATATACTAGAGCAACACCGAAAAAGAAAGGGTTAGCAACTAGATGCAACATACAGTATGCAAATTAATTAACTAGAGGTACGCAGGTCATCGTACGCAAACTAACAAAGTAGCGTTACGCAAGTTCGGCAGGGACCGTGGACATCACAAAGTTTCATCGCTACAAAAAGTATACAAGTTCAACCGACACATATCATCATCATCGGCATCATAAATCACTAGAAGTTCCATCCTTCCATATCATCGAGGAAGAACCCTAGCTTCTTGAACGGCGTGAGGTCTAGACATTGCACGTGGCCACCTCTAAAGCTGAAGCCTTGGATTGCATCATCTAGAATATTCATTATGTGGGTGTATTCTTTTTTCTCGTAGTCTCTAGAAGGGTCAAAATACACGGCGTGGGAGACTTGCGGGTAAAGAACGATAAGGAAGGCGCGCCCGTTGCTGCGGGGAAAAGACACCTCAAATTATTCCCCATATAAGAGAGAAGGAATGATTGAAATGTACGAAAGGGTTGTCCGGAACTGACTTACTTTGGATGATAAGGCACAAGGACAATTTCCCGGTCCTTATTCTGTACCATGAAGTTTTGGAGGTACTCCCTAGAAGTTTCACGCTCAAAGTCGCCGAGACTCAAGAAAGACTCGTGCATGTAGTACGGATCCGCCACATAGATTTGCGAGACTTCTTCACTCTTCATGACGGAGCTCATATGTAGCGCAAAAAGGCGGACGATTGTAAAATCGAGCCGCCTTGTTAGAAACATCTCAAAGATATGGTCAAACCGTAGGAAGAACACCTCTGCGGGCCGTGTGTCGATGTAGCAGTTCCCCTCAAGCACACGAGCCGCGTATGTCAGATATCCTGGATCCTTTGAGTCTAGTAGGCTTTTCTCAGTCGACAGCACATGGTCGTGCAGTCTCCTAAGATCCCCTGATAGTGCCTCCAGCGGTTTTGGCGGTAGCATCGGCTCGCCCGTGAGATGGAACATGACCGCACCTTTCACGGGTACACGCTCTTCAGAATGCATCGTCTGGCTGCTATGCGCTCTGGCTTGTTTGGAGGCAGTTATCTTCCCCAATCTCTTCCTCTCCTTTTTCTTGGGCACACCTTCCAGACCCTTCCATAACCCCTGCCCCAGTGTTCCCGGGCTAAGTACTGTACGACCCTCGCGCCCAGCTAGTTGAGCCTGTGTTGAGGCGGCATCTTCAGGCGTGTCCTGTGAGGATTTCATGAAGAGAGACTTTTTGCAATCCCTGCTATGACCCTACCCGGGCATATCATCCATATCCTCATTAGCAAGCTGATAGCCCAATTCGTCATATGGTTGACTCATCATATCTATGTCACAGTCATACGGGTTTGTATTGTGGAAATCCATAGGGTCGACCTCCGTCTCATCATCCATTCTCTATTCTATAGGAGAAATTACATCAGCCAGTACTATTGCACCCCCTTCATCATGTCATCCGTCGCTCCCACCCGGCACTACAGGAGCTGGTAATTGCGTAGGCGGGGTGGTGGTCTCCGCACATGCTTGTTGATGTGAGGTTATTGGTGTGCTCTCGGCCGGCTCCAGACGAATAAGATTCTTCGGCCATAGCAGCACCCAACGCTTGCAGCTCCAATCCGCGGCGATGTCTCGTCGTCCGCTCCCACATGTTGTACTGGAGAAGACAAATCATCGTGCCTCGATTTCACACTCGTCAAGCTAACCCTGAAGTGCCCAGCGGGGATCGGCTGGTTGTGGAACGTGGGTTGCGAGGGGTCCATTATCATCCCCTTTCCCACGTCCACCTTCCGGCCTTTGATCAAGTAGAGTATGGTGCACGGGGTTTCTTTCGCCTGCAAACACATATGTATGTGGCGTAAAACAACTGAAAGGCAACAAAAATGGAATATTATACATATATATATATATATATATATGTTGGTGCGACATGTAATTACCGTGACGGCGTCGAGCTCAGCCAAAGACGAAGGGCCACCTAGCGCGCCTGAGACTGAGGACAGGCTGCTATGAGCGGGAGCGGCTGCGAGAGGACGCCCGGTTGCGTGAGCAAGTGATGGTGCGATGGTGTTGTTGTTCATGGAGTTGCTCCCGACGAAACTGGGCAACGGGAAATCATGTACCGTCTTGTCTGGATTTTCCTTCGTCCAGTTGATGATAACTGGAACCAAGTTAGTAGCAAAATCATTTCTGCAGGCAGTTACAGCTGCATTGACTGCCTGCTGTAGCAACTCATATTTGTCCTCGGTTGCTTTTTTCGCGTCCTCAGCTGCTTTTTTCTCGACCGCAAGCTTCACCTTCGCGTTGATGTCCTCCTGACTACACTTCTTTTTCTGCTTCTTGGCCTCCGGGCCCTCGTTGTAAAACACCTTCCACGTGGCGCCGTCTCCAGCGCCGTGCACACGACCATATTGCGGCCGCTGGCCCAAAGGGAGTCCCTTAAGTTCGTTCAAGGCCCGGTTGAGAGGGGTGTCCCACTTGGGCCTCATTAGAGAAGTAGGGCTATCGGTTGCAAGCTGGTGTTGCTTCTCCAGTAGTCTAATCAATTTCCTCATGATCTTGTCCGTGTAAAAAACCTTTTTCTCCTTGTCCCACTTGTAGCGGGCCCTGATGAAGTCACGCTCCAAGGGGTTGGTGATCTTCGCGAAGGGGTCTGGGAGACCCACGGCTTCACGTTCCGCGTCCTCCTTATCCCATATGGGCCTTTTACCGAGGTAGCCACGGCTTCCGAGGCGATGCTTCCCCGTGTTCCTTTGCTGAAGGCTCTTGAATTTCGCAGCCTTAGCCTTGGTTGCCTCGGTAGCGCAAGTGTCCTTGAACTTTTCGAACTCCTCTTCCCTAAGTGTCGGATTTTCCTCCAGAATATTGGATAGGGGTTCATCAGCCTCAATAGCTCGTTTCACCCTCCCTTTCCAGGAGGCCAAATCATTGTTGAACATGTCCATGGCGTGATTGTTAATCTTTTTCATCTTCGGATCATCCCACGGTTGTTCTATGTTCTCATCCCAGTCGGGGAACTTGAATCTCTTGTGCAACTTTGTTAGGAGCAACTGCGTCAAATGTTCTTTACTCCTTAAGTCATCGTCGTTGATGCTCGCGCATTCCCGTAGGATGCATCCTACTTGGTTCCCATAGCACTTGCGAGGTTCTTCCGGCTCTAACGGCTCAAACTTGCCAGGTGCCATCTTTGTGATCACAAGTCGTCCAATCCCTAGTTTGTTAGGTTTTCGTATCCTCTACTTCTTATGCTTCCTCTTTTCGATAGCGGCATCGGGGCCGGTACCATCCCCGCCGGTACCTTCCCCATCGGTCTCGGCGCCGCCATCGGTGCCGGCGCCGTCGATGTCGATGTCGGCGTCAATACCATCATCGAGGCCGACCTGCAAACCTTGCTTAGCAGTCTAATAGTCGAGGTACTCTTGTTCACTCTCATAATCCATCTTGTCTGCATCTTGGTCAGAAGGCCCAGTTTCTTCGTTGTTCGACATGTTTCCTATGATTAAGTGTCCTCATTTATTTCTAAAAGTATGAATAAATGAGAAATGACAAAAAAAAAATCTATGTGCCAGCACTCGATATGCCAACTATGTAGCACAAATCATGCCTCTATTCACGGAAAATTTTGGCATGACCTTTGCTAAAAAATGGACATATCGAGTGCCTGAAATTCACCGGAACGGAAATGAATCAACATTCGGTGTAACATAGGCCACTCGGATCATTTTCCAAACATGACATGTCCAAAACATGACATATCCACATATCACATGTCCAGTTCAAATTTGCATATAAATTCAGCTAATTTTGAAACCTAGCTAAATTTATAACTAAACAGATAACCTAATTAATAGACTGCCCTAACTAAAACCTAAGTAAATTAATCGAAGAACCCTAGCAGAGAGAGGGGGGGGGTTACAGAGGGTGCAGGGGCGAGGAGGCAGGCCCGACGACGGCCGAGGTTGGGAGGGGAGGAAGAAGAGGAGGGAGGGGAAGGCCGACGGGTCGAGGGCGAGCGCGCCGGGGCCGGGGGCGAGTGCCGGCGCCGGGGTTGGGGGCGAGGGCCGGGTCGGGGGCGAGCGCCGGGTGTAACGCCCCGGATTCGATGCGCCAGATGTCTGCCAGTTATTCGCCGTCATTGCCATGTCATTTGCTTGCGTGTTGCATTTTATCATGTCATCATGTGCATTGCATTGCATACGTGTTCGTCTCATGCATCCGAGCATTTTCCCCGTTGTCCATTTTGCAATCCGGCGCTCCTATGCCCTCCAGCGTTCCCCTTTCGTCTCTCGTTGTGAGCGGGTGTTAAATGTTCTCGTAATGGACCGAGTCTTTCCAAGCGGCCTTGGTATAGCACCGGTAGACCGCCTGTCAATTTTCGTGCCATTTGGAGGTCGTTTGGTACTCCAATGGTTGACCGCGTAGCCCAAACCCCCCCCCTTTCTCTTTGCAGCCCAACACCCCTCCAAAGTGGCCCAGAACTCATCTAACTCCCCTCCATGCTCTCGGTCATTCGATCACGATCGCGTGGCCGAAAACCGCTCCTCATTTGGACTCTCCTAGCTCCCTCTACCTATAAATATGTGCCTCCCTCGAAAATCCCGCAGTCCAAACTCTAGATCTCCTCCCTCTCCGCGCCGGACATGTCCGTCCCGGACCGAACGCGTCCGCCGCCGCCGCCCGACGAATCCGGGACCGCCATGTGGCGCCCCGTCGCTCGCGCCGCCGCCGGCCCGCTCGGGCCCGCCTCCGGCCCCCACGGCCCGTCGCGCCTGCCCCGCGCCTCGCGCCGCCGCGCGCCCGAGCCGCCCCGTGCCGGCCGCCGTCGCCCCGCTCGTCCCCGCCGCCGGCGTGCGCCTCCGCCCGCGCCTCGCCCCTTCCTCCGCCAGCTGCCGCCTGCCCTGGCCGCGCCGCCCGGCCCCGCGAGCTCCTCCGCCGGCGCCGGCCGGGCGTCGAGCTCGGCCGCCGCCCACGCCCCGCCGGCTCCCTCGCCCTGCCGCCGATCCGCCTCCCCTCCGGCCAGATCTGGCCCGATCCTGTCCGGGGCCGCCTCCCCGCGCCTCCCCGAACCCCTCCGTCCATCTTCTTCTCCATCTCCGGCGAGATCCGCCGCCACCTCGCCGCGGTTGACTTTTTCCCCGGGGTGAGAAATCTGGTAAGTCCCCGAGATATTTAAATTATCATGTCATGTTCATCGCATCATATCTCTGCATCCGTAGCTCCGTTTTGTGCGGTAATATGTCAAATTGTTCACCTCAATGAGTACTTCATTTCATTCCATTGCATCATATTCATTTGAGGTCATCTTGATGACTGAATCATCATTGCAAGAGTGGTTCAGAACGTTATCTGTTGTCTGTTAACAGAACATGCTCATTTGTCATTTTTGCCATGATTGATGTGTGCATTCTATGAGGTTGATGTCTACATGTGTTTTGAACTATGTCATGTCTTCTTTACAGAGGTGCTTACCATGTATTTTTGTGATCAATGTGGTGACTAGCACAAGCATGCAAACTAGGCATCGTGATGTTGCTGATTTTAGTCCCTGTTCTACTGTTATTTTGGTGCCATGTAAACTTGATGCTACAGAGAGATCCATGCATATTTTGAGATACTTCAGTAAGGATGTTTTGAACATAGGGTTATTGTCTATCCATTCATGCCCCTGCTTGCAATTATGGAGTAGTCTAGCATGTCATTTTCGTGCTCTACTTTTGCTTCAAAATGTTTCCTGGCAGATTGTTCACATGTTATTCAATTTTGCCAAGGTTGTTGTAGTTGATCCTTGCATGCTACGAACTTGTTCTTGCCTTGGATTGTTTCATAAACATGTCTTCTTGCTGATGCTATGCTTATCTTGTCATGCAATGACTTCTGGTGAGTGAATCAAGCTTGTTAAGTAGTGTACTCGTTGTTGCTGTTTTGCTCGGCTGAATCTGTTATTTCGTGATGCTATATAAACATGTTGCTACTAATCATTCTATACATAATCTGGACATGTTCACTAAATATGTTTTGTTCTACATGTCATGCTCTATCCATCCATGCGACTGTTTGCAATTATAGGTTGCTGTAGCTTGTTGTTTCCTTGCTCCAAAGTTGCTTAATAATGTTGCTGTCGGCCTATTAACATTAAGTTCAGTTGTTGCCATGTGTTTTGCTAGTGATCCATGCACCCTATGAACTTGATCTTGCCATGCTTAGCTTCATAATCATGTCTTCTTACTGTTGGTTGCCTTGCCATGCCATGTATTGCTCTATAGTGAGTTGCACAAGCTCACCAACATGCCTTCATAATTCTGTTTCTGCCATGCTTGAATCTGTATTATAACTTGCCATGTTTACAATGGTGCCATCATATCTTCTGATCCTTTTTGGCTTATGGTCTGTAAGGGACTTTTGATCTATACTTTGAGTAGAATCATGCCATGCCTTTGTTTGTCATGATAAGTTCCTGTAATATGTTGTTTGATAGCTCTAAACATTGCAACTTGATGTTATTTTCTGCAAAGTCTGAACTGTTATTATTTGCAATCTTGTCATGTGTGTTTGAGTATGTTCTAGTGATTTCTGGAGATAGCTCAGTGTTCATGTTTTGTTATGCTTTACCTTTACATCATGCCCATGCCTTTTGTTTTCTTGTTGAGGTCCTGTAGCATGTTGTTTTGGTGCTTGCAATATGCCTAGTTGCTGTTTTGGACAGCTTGTCCTTTAAACTTGTATAGAGTGCATGTGTTGAACCGTTGCTCCGTTTTGAATGTGCTATATATGAAACTTGCTTAGAATTGCATGTAGTTTCATATTATCATGTTGCATTCATGTTTTGAGGTGTTTGCTTGATGTTTGTATGCATTCTGCATCAATGCCATGTTTAACTTGTGTTGCTCATATCTTCTAGGCCGTAGCTCCGAACTAAATGAATTTTATATGTAACTTGACTAGAATCTCGTGTAGATCATCTTGGTGCATCTTAACTTGCTATTTAACAACTTGAACATAAGGTTTATTCAGATCTGGACCAATTTCGAAATTTGCATATGAGGACTTACCGGAATTGTTATATGTTGTTCCCGGCCTCATTTAAACTTGCCTTGATGTGTTGCTCTTGTTTGCATCATCTCTTGCCATGAGTATCTTCATGCAGTCTTGTCATGCATCATGCTTGTTGTGCATCATGTCTTGTGTATGTGTGGTGTGTTTACCATGTTGTGTGCTTCTTCTCGATAGTTCCCGTTTCGTTGTGATCGTGAGGACTCGTTCGTCTACGCTTGGTTCAGCTTCATCCATTCGTCTTCTTCATGGACTTGTTCTTCTTCCTTGCGGGACTTCAGGCAAGATGACCGCTACCCTGGATCTCACTACTATCATTGCTATGCTAGTTGCTTCGTTCTATCGCTATGCTGCGCTACCTATCACTTGCTCTTCAAGCCTCCCAAATTGCCATGTCAGCCTCTAACCTTTTCACCCTTCCTAGCAAACCATTGTTTGGCTATGTTACCGCTTTGCTCAACCCCTCTGATAGCGTTGTTAGTTGCAGGTGAAGTTGAAGATTGCTCCATGGTGGACAGGATTTTGGTTGGGATATCACAATATCTCTTATATTATTAATGCATCTATATACTTGGTAAAGGGTGGAAGACTCGGCCTTGTGCCTGGTGTTTTGTTCATCTCTTGCCGCCCTAGTTTCCGTCATACCGCTGTTATGTTCCCGGATTTTGCATTTCTTACGCAGTCGGGTGATTTATGGGACCCCCTTGACAGTTCGCTTTGAATAAAACTCCTCCAGCAAGGCCCAACTTTGGTTTTACCATTTGCCTCACCACCACCTACTTTTCCCTTGGGAGTCGCGCTCTCGAGGGTCATATTTATTTTGTCCCCGCCCCCGGGCCAGTGCTCGTCGTGAGTGTTGGTCCAACCTGTCAGCCGCCGGTGGCCACCAGGGGCAACTCTGGGCTGGCCTACCGGAAGTTTGGACAATCCGGTGTGCCCTGAGAACGAGATATGTGCAGCTCCTATCGGGATTTGTCGGCAAAGTGGGAGGCTTTGCTGGTCTTGTTTTACCATTGTCGAAATGTCTTGTAAACCGGGATTCCGAGTCTGATCGGGTCTTCCAGGGAGAAGGTATATCCTTCGTTGATCGCGAGAGCTTATCATGGGCTAAGTTGGGACACCCCTGCAGGGTATAATCTTTCGAAAGTCGTGCCTGCGGTTATAGGCAGATGGAAATTTGTTAATGTCTGGTTGTAGATAACTTGACACCAGATCCGATTTAGAACGCATCAACCGTGTGTGTAGCCGTGATGGTCTCTTTTCGGCGGAGTCCGGGAAGTGAACATGGTTTCTGGGTTATGTTTGACTTAAGTTGGAGTTCAGGATCACTTCTTGATCATTACTAGTTGACGACCGTTCCTTTTGCTCTCTTCTCGCTCTTATTTGCTTATGTTAGCCACCATATATGCTTAGCCGCTGCTGCAGCCTCACCATTTTACCCCTTCCTTTCCCTTTAAGCTTTGCTAGTGTTGATACCCATGGTAATGGGATTGCTGAGTCCTTGTGGCTCACATATTACTACAACAACAGTTGCAGGTACAGGTTTTGCGATGATCATGACGCGAGAGTGATGCTTGCTTGCGTTGAGTTCTTCTTCTGCTTCTTCTTCGATCAGGGGATAGGTTCCAGGTCGGCAGCCTAGGCTAGCAGGGTGGATGTCGTTTGAGTTTCTGTTTGTGTTTCATCCGTAGTCGGATGATGCTCTTATGTAAGATGATGTTGTGTTCTGGTGGCATTGTATGCCTTATGTATGTATCCCCATCTATTATGTAATGTTGATGTAATGATATCCACCTTGCAAAAGCGTTTCAATATGCGGGTCTATCCTTGGTGGGACCTTCGAGTTCCTTTTGGATAGGGTCGCATATTGGGCGTGACACCGAGGTCGGGGTCGGGGGCGAGCGTCGGGTCGGGGGCGAGCGCTGGGGTCGGGGGCGAGCGCCGGGATCGGGGGAGAGCGACGGGGGAAGAGAGAGTCGGGATTTGGGGGGAAAAGGCGGGATGAAGCAGGGATAGTGAGAATTTTGAGTTAAGTGGACGTAGCAGCAGCGCGTTTGGACAAAACGCGCTGCTACTACCTTCAGTAGCTGTAGCGGTTTATATGAAATGCACTACTACTACCTTCAGTAGTTGTAGCGGTTTATACAAAATGCACTACTACTACTGCCAGTTTTCCTTTTTCTTTTCCTTTATTTTCTCCCACTTTTATTTCCCGAGAGCAGTGGACGAAGGGAGGGCGATATATATTGCATCATTTGATGGTTAAATATGTATGCAAAAAAGGAATATATATATATTACATCATTGGACCCATGCATAATGATGGCTAAGTGTGTATGCAAAATGGGAACATATATATATATATATATATATATATATATATATATATATATATATATATATTACATCATTTGACCGATAACATATGGTTCCTCAGCGCTGACGTTTTCGTTTTTGAGTCAGCTTCTTTCCCTTCTTGTTCATCAAAGAATAATTGAGCCCCTCATTGTGACTTTGCCTTTTCCATGGAGTATGATTTTCTTAGGTAATGTACTGTTGATTCTTCTTTTGACGTATACTTTATCATCATCGTCATCTTCCCTCATTGGGTTGCCGTACTGATCATAGTTTTCCTCGTTGGCGACTCCATCCATTCCAATGATGTTCCTTTTGCCTCTCCTCACGACAACACGACTGGGATTGCATGGGTCGGTTATGAAGAAGCATTGCGTCACGTGCTTAGCGTGTACCCATGGCTCGTTTTTTGCGATAGCATTCACGGTAGCGCTCTTGGCGTCGGGTATACTCATGCTAGTGAAAATCTGGTTTTCTCTTTCGACATTCTTTGCCCATCTGACACGGAACATCATCGTGTTGTGCAGTCCAGAGTAGTCAAGCTCCCAGATCTCCTCGACCCTTCCTTAAAATCGTTCAGTTGCGCCGTTGTCGCTGCCGGTCATGCATTCCATCGTCACCCCTAAGTTCTGATCATCACTGTCCATATCTTTGGCCTCCGTGTAGAACGTGTATCCGTTGATATCATATGCCTGATAGGTTACGAGGTTGGGCGAGGGACCATGTGCTAAGGCGTATATGAGCAATCCGTCCTTAGAGCCCTCCTCCAGGGGATTAGCAATAATATGCTCTTTGAACCAATGTAGGAAAGTGGAGTTGTGCTCTCTAGTAACTTTGGCGTTCGTCCTGCATACCCCCCGGTCATGATACTTCTTTGCGATAATTTCTTTGTGCAGTCCCACGAAAGGATCTACCTCGTCTAGGTGTTGTAGCACTACCAAGTTTGCTCTGTCAAAGTTGCTGCGTCGATCTGAGTATGCCACATGCAGTTCCCTGCGACTGTTGCAGTGACCATCTCCTTCGAGCCTCCCATCGTGCTTGTTAACGGGCAAACCAACACTAACACCAGGCGGCTGGTCTGCACCATATAGAAAATTCTCACAGAAAGAGATGCACTCTTGTGCCAAATAGCCCTGGACGATGCTTCCATCCGGACAGGATATGTTACGAACGAATCCTTTGATGATCCCATTCATCCTCTCAAACGGCATCATGTTGTGCAGGAATGACGGCCCCAGGTCAATTATGTCATCCACAATATGGACACACAGATGCACCATCACGTAAAAGAACGCGGGTGGGAAGTACATCTCAAGCTCATTTAGTATCACAACGATCTCTTCCTGTAGCCTTCGGAGCTGCTTCACACTGATCGACTTTCGAGAGATGACGTCGAAAAAGTTGCAGAGACCAATAAGTGTGTCACGGACGTGCTTGTCCATTATCCCTCTAAGGGCAACAGGTAGTATCTGCGTCATCATCCCATGACAGTCATGAGACTTCATCCCGCTGAACCTTTTCTTGTCCATGTCTAGATATCTGCTTATCTTGCCACAGTAACCGGAACTAACTTTGACTCTAGTAAGGCACTTAAAGAATTGATTGATCTCAGCCTAACTTAAGGTGAAGCAAGAAGGGGGGCAATAATCCTCTTTCTTTATTTTCTTGCCCTTCTTCTCCCGTGCATGTGTCTCCGTCTCTGTCTCGTCTGATATTTTACGGGGCGGCATGTGTAGATCTTCCCTGATTTTCAAATCTTGCAAGTCTTTTCTTGCCTTCGGCCCATCCTTGGTCTTATTCGGCATGTTCATCAGTGTTGCGAGCAAGCTCTCAAGGACATTCTTACAGATATGCATTTGATCAAGGCAATCAGGTGTATCAAGTTTGTGCCAGTACTCCAAGTCCCAGAACACAGACCTCGTCTTCCATACCTTCAACAGCGGCTCCGACGCCTTTCTCATCGTCTTTCCCGACGCGGGGCACTCCTTCCAGTTTTTCAACAGCTCATCTATTTCAGCACCGCTCCGCTTACGTGGAGGTCCTCGATGCTCAGCGTGACCATTGAATAGATCTCCACGGTTTCTCCACGGGTCATCCTATTCAAGCCATCTTCAATGCCCCATGTACATGATTTTCCCAGACCTGCCATCTTTCCTTGACATTAGCTGCTGAGACGTCGTATCATCCATGCACCGTGTGCATCCGCAATATCCATGGCACACCTGGTCTGCCACATATCCGTAACCGAGATAGTCCTGCACTGTCGTGATCAGTGCGGCTCTCATGTTGAAATACTCGCCTTTGCTGGTGTCCCATGTCTTGGCCGGTGTTTTCCATAACATGTCTAACTCCTCTTGAAGTAGCTCCAGATACAAATTAATATTATTTCCTGGTTGTTTCGGCCCTTGAATAAGCATGCTCATGTGAATGTACTTCGATTTCATGCACAACCAGGGGGAGGTTGTACATCCATACAAACATGGGCCATGTGCTATGGTTGGTGGTATGGTTGCCAAACGGATTCATGCCATCGGTACACACGCCGAGCATGATGTTCCTTGCATCACATTCAAAATACCGATAGAAGCTGTTCAACGCTCTCCACTGGCTTCCATCCTTCACGTGTCTCAGCTTCGGATCATCTCCATCGTCGGGCTTCTTCCTCTTTGTGTGCCAGCGCATTAGCTTTGCTTCCTTGGGATCTACAAAATACCTCTGGAGACGGGGAGTGATCGGTAAGTACCATACAACTTTCTGGGGACATTTCTTCCCGGCCTTCTTGTATCGAGAAGCATTACACACCGGACAGCTTGTTTTTTCGCATGCTCCTTCCAATAAATTATGCAATCGTTGATGCATGCGTGGTATCTAACGTGTGGCAGATCAAGAGGGCACACGATCTTCTTGGACTCATCAACACTAGTAGGACATAGATTACCCGCGGGAAGAACATCCTTTAGGTACTTGAGATGCTCATCGAGGCTAGTGTCGGTCCATTTGTTTTTAGCCTTCGTCTTCAGGAGTTGGAGCGTGAAACTCAAGCGGGTCACCTCAGGATTGCAACCATCATACAATGGAGTGTTCGAGTCTACCACCAGTTGCTCCAGCTTAGCCTCCTCTCTAGAAGCAGCTCTCTTAGTACTCGTCTCCTTGCGAAGCAATGCTTGAACATGAGGGCCCCGCACGATTGAACTTAGTACCGACGAACTCTCCTACATGTAGTCCATGTCGTTCTCTTCGCCGCCATGTCCGGCCCCTTCTCCTCCGCCATGTCCGGCCTCTTCCCCGCCGCCATTATCGATCATCTCTTCGTCTTGCCCCGTGTCATCATTGCCTGCCCCATAGGCATCCTCAACATCGTCATCCTCATCTTCAATTATCCACCGAGTATAGCCATCCATGAAACCAGTCATGAGCAGGTGCGCTTCGACACGACCATCGTCATGGGGGTCGAGCCAAACTATTCCTTTGCATTTTCAACATGGACATAAAACCTCTGTCCGGTTATTTTCTTTCATGTCCTGCACCGCCGACCGCAACCACCTGTCCACCATTGTTCCACTGACCATCGTCAACTCTGCACGGTAATAATAAACAAATTGATTATAAAAATGCATGCATGCATCAAAGTCATACAAAAATTCGGCATGACCTTCCATAAAAATAGGACATATATGGATATAGAGTTTGCCCGGAATTCGCCGAAACGGAAATAAATCGACATTTCGGCAAAACATAGGCAACTCAAAAGCACAATTTGGCGTCAACTCATGCCACACACACAATTTCCACAAACATATCACACACACATAAACATATTTCCATTTTGCAAAAGCATGAAATTTTCATCACCTCTATCTCGAGATCGAGCACACGGTGGAGATGATGTTGTAGGGAGATCAAAAGTGCACAAAGGTCTTCTTGACAAAGATAGATCTAGTTAGGGGGAAAATAGGTCACTTAACTAAATCCTACATCTACCTAGCTACCTAATTTGGGAGGAGACAACTTCAACTAGTGGAGGGGAAAGGAAAAAGAGAAAGGAGATACATTAATGGAGGTGGTGTAGTTAGGTGGAGTAATGAAGAGAGAGAAAGGTAGATAGAAGAGAGAGAGTAATGGGGGAGAAGTATTGAGGAAGAAGAAGAGTGAGAGTGGGAGCATGTGGGAGTTAGGGGAAAGGGAAGAGAGGAGGGGGAGGGGAGGGACGGGTGGGGAAAAGGTGGTGGGTTGGTGCGGATTAGCAGTAGCGCGGGAGTTAAAACGCGCTGCTGCTAAGGAAGTAGCAGCAGCGCGCTTTGGGCAATGGCGCTACTGCTAACCGGGACAAAAAAGTGTGCCAATTTGAAATTTAGCAGCAGCGACCTCAGAAAAAGCGCGCTACTACTACATCCATAGCAGTAGCGTGGCTTGCGCACCGCGCTACTGCTAAATGGAGTTTGGTGGACACCGCCGGTCGATATTTGTAGCAGCGCGGTTTACACCGAGCGCGCTACTGCTAAAAACTTATTAGTAGCGAGTTTCCCGCACACGCGCTACTACTAATTAGCAGCTGCACTCCTTTTTGAGCCGCGCTGCTGCTAAGATTCAGTGTATAGGCTTTTCCCTAGTAGTGATGCTCTGGTGATCGGCGAGCTTCTGGTAAGTGACGTAGAGCCCACAGCCTTCGTGCGGGCACTCCACCCTCACCGATGAAAGGACGGTGTCCACCGTCGTGTTCTGCACGTTGAAGCCACCGCCATGCTCGCACTTCTGGCACTGCCGCTGGTTCCCGGGGCGCTCGACACGGCAGTCCGTGCAGGCCAGGTGCCCTCCCTTGCACTGCAGAAATCAATCGAATAGCACATCAATCACGAAACATGCACCTTGCTCAATCAGCCGAACGGACGAGGTGTATTCGAACCTCATACACTGGAGGCGTCAGGGGGCAGAGGTACAAGGGGCAGTGGAGCACGGTGAGGTCCATCGAGACCTTAGAGAGCTCCATCGTCGGGTCCTGTTCCATCTGCATGATCTCGCCCTCCTCGTGCACAACCATCTCTCGCTTGGGCCGAGGCATTACAAAGCTTTACCATCACATATTTTATACTACTTCAAGGTGCATTGAATCAACACATGCAAGTATCAAAAGGAGTGTCACGACATGCATGCATGTGTTGTAATTAATGCATCGGTAACCACAAATTATTGAAATATATCGAGTGCAGTGCTTTGATGTGTCGTGTCAACTCGTACATCAATGAGAAGTTTGATTATCCTCTCCCTCGCGGACTTAACTGTACCTGCCTTTGGCTGTATGACAGGTTGGTCACCCACCTGTCGGGCCCACCTGTCATACACGCAAAGCCAGGAGCGTCCCTCCCTCGCCCATGAGTGTGGTGGCTGGCAAGACTAGGAGAAGGTTTCGCTACACGCTCTCCCTCCCGCACGTGGTGGACATGCAGCAGTTCAATCGGTGTCAGATGGCCAGAAGCGTACTGTAGTACTCTTCTAGTGCAGTAGTACTGTTGCTCAACTTCCCGAAGAGGCGAAGAGCCAAGTGCAGCCCGGACGCTCGTGTGGTAGTTTCATGTGTAGAGTACTAGGATAGCGTGTACCGTGCCTGTAAGCTTAAAATCATTGGGGTCGGCTCAATGCTATGTGGCCGTCTCAAAGTTTTTTTAAGAAAATTAAAATAGTCTTCTGGACCTACCTGTCACCCTGATGATTATAGTTTGCACGCTTGAGGGAGTCCTGGATTAGGGGGTCCTCGGACAGCCGGACTATATACTTTGGCCGGACTGTTGGACTATGAAGATACAAGATTGAAGACTTCGCCCCGTGTTTGGGTGGGACTCTCCTTTGCGTGGAAGGCAAGCTTGGCAATTCGGATATGTAGATTTCCTTCTCTATAACCGACTCTATGTAACCCTAGTCCCCTCTGGTGTCTATATAAACCGGAGGGTTCAGTCCGTAGGACAACAACGATCATAATCATGGGCTAGCCTCTAGGGTTTAGCCTCTACGATCTCGTGGTAGATCAACTCTTGTAATACTCATATAATCAAGATCAATCAAGCAGGAAGTAGGGTATTACCTCCATCGAGAGGGCCCGAACCTGGGTAAACATCGTGTCCCCCGCCTCCTGTTACCATTAGCCTTAGACGCATAGTTCGGGACCCACTACCCGAGATCCACCGGTTTTGACACTGACATTGGTGCTTTCATTGAGAGTTCCACTGATTCGTCACGATAAGGCTTGATGGCTCCTTCAACCATCTTCAATGATGCGGTCCAGCGTGAGGTTTTCCTTCCCGGACAGATCTTCGTATTCGGCGGCTTCGTACTGCGGGCCAACTCGCTTGGCCATCTGGAGCAGATCGATATCTACGCCCCTGGCCATCAAGTTAGGTTTGGAAGCTTAAACTACACTGTCGACATCCGTGAAGACTTGATCTTCGACGGATTCGAACCCATGCCAGGTGCGTCGAACGGTCACGACGAGCATGACTTAGATCTACCATCGGACGGTGTTCGGGAGATCACACTTGCGCCTGCCCCAGCCTTCAATCCGGAGCGGATCATGCCATCCAAGGACGGGTGGATGGACCCCGCCAAGGAGGCCGCACCCTCAGCGGCGATAGAGGCGAACACTTACCTCATCTCCTATGAGGTCGGTGTCATCGGACCCTCGGACTCGTCTCCGGCTACAGGCTCCGAATCGCGTGCATCCGTGCCTATCGAATCTGATTGGGCACCGATCATGGAGTTTACCTCCACGGATATCTTTCAGCACTCACCCTTGGGCGACGTGCTAAATTCATTGAGGTCTCTCTCCTTATCAAGAGACTCTTGGCTGAACTATGTCCGGCTGGAGTGGGATGCGGACGATGAAGAAATTCATTCCCCACCCACCACCCATTTAATAGCCATTGTCGATGTCTTAACCGACGTGCTTGACTTCAACTCCGAAGACATCGACGGTATAGACGACGATGCAGGAGAAGAACAAGAACCACCGCCCACAGGGCGTTGGATAGCCACCTCATCATATATATATGTATATATATATATATATATATATATACATATATATATATATATGTATATATATATAGACAGACGGTCTATTCTGCTAATATTAGCAGAATAACTATTCTGATAACACTTCCGAACTGCACGCTCAATGCAAGTGCACGTCATTGTTTGAACCAAACGTGCTGCAGTACTCAGGCGAGTGAACTTCTCGTCGCAAAAAAACTGCACACAGTGTTTTTTCGGTAATGTTTTTGCTTCATTTTTTAAACCGTATGTCGGAACGAGGCGTGTAATATATCGTTGAAAAACTATGGATTAGACGCAACTCCGCCCTGTTGAACACTTTTTGAGATTCCTTGCGGTTTAAGAGCAGTTTTAAAAACGGTGCGGCGGACGACGAGTGGCAGCAAGCGTATTTTCACGAATTTTTCTAAACCCCTTGTCAGAATGAAGCAAATGATACACCGTTGGAAAATATCGTCGAGGCGCATCTTTTTCACATATATTAGTTTCTCTAATTCATTACGGTTTAAGAGCAATTTTAAATTTAGTAAATCATGGAATTCTGTTTTTTCAAATTTTTTGAAATTTTCGGTACTATTTTTGCTCTAGTTTTTGAACCGTTTGTCGAAACAAGGCATGTGATACGCCGTTGGAAAGATACGGGCAAGGTGCAACTTTCATACATTGAATTGTTTTTGATATTCCTTACAGTTTTTACTTAATTTTGAAAATGGTGTGGCTGACCATGAGTGACAGCGGCTGTTTTTGCCAAATTTTCACAAACCGCTGATCGAAATTACTCAAATGATACGGCATTGGAAAGATATCGACAAGACACAACTTTTTCATGTAGATCGCTCTCTCTAATTCTTTATGGTTTAAGGGCAGTTTTTAAATTATCAAAACACGGACACTGTTTTTTCGCGACACCAAAATGGTCGTGTGTACTTCATCAGATAGTAAAATGCACTGCTTTAGACTGAAAACCGCACTACACTAGACCTTCAAGTAACCTGCATTATTTCATAATTGCATTTTGTTTTAAATGGAGTGTACCGAAGAGTTCTTCGTAGTGGACTTTTTTTAAGACCAAAGTGCATAGCATTTGGATGTTTTTTAAATACATTTTGGTTTAAATGGAGTGTACTGAAATGTCCTTCGTATTGGACTTTTTGTAAGATCAAACTGCACTGATTTTGCATATTTTTTAAAGAATTTTGTACAAAATGGAGTGTAGTGAAGAGTCCTTCATAGTGGACCTTTTTTAAGGTCAAAGTGCACTGCATTTGCGTGATCTTTTAAGTGCATTTTGTTTTGAATGGAGCGTACTGAAAACTACTTCCTAGTGGGCTTTTTATAAGACAAAAGTGCACTGCATTGGCATGTTAAGTGCATTTTATTTTGAATTGAGCGTCCTTAAAACTACTTCCTAGTGGGCTTTTTATAAGACAAAAGTGCACTGCATTGGCATGTTTTTTAAAATGCATTTTGTTCTAAATGGAGTGTATTGTAGAGTCCTTCATAGTGGACATTTTTTTAGATCAATGTGCACTACATGGGCTACATCCACCGAAAAATATTTGACCGTACCACACAACCACACGAACTGCATGGCTACATTGCCGTCCACTACACCAAATTCAGCACTCAAACACCATGAGCTATAAACCGCACTGCCAATGCATAACCAAAACTGAATGTAATAACATTATTTTGCACTGGAGAAACTTAGCCAGAGTGCAATTTCTGAAGTTTCTGAATATACAAAAAACTCCAAACTGCACTGCAACCTTTGAATGGGTAAAAACTCCAAACTGCACTTCCCCACCTTTCACGTCCCTATACTTACACACTACCGCACTGCACATCGGCGTGCTGCGAGCTGCACGGGCTGGAAACAAGTATAGGGGGTGACTCCAGCGGCGTGGACTGCACCGTTGTGGACGGCGACATAGCAGGTGGCGGACTGCAGCGGCGCGAGGTGTGCACTGCACATGGCAGAGGTGGAATGGTGTTGACCTGGGTAGCAATCATCATCGTGCTGGTCATCCATGATTTCGTTGCTACAGAGGAGGGACGGGGGTTGGCGACTTTACCTTCATATTGCGATCACATCTAGTCATCGCCTTGCAGTACAGGAAGATGGGAGGCAAGGACTGTATGGAGAGGAGGAAGCTGGGCACCAACAGGGGACAATGCCCGACGCCGACGCCCACCACCCAGATCGGGGAGGGGGAAGATGGCGGCAGGGTCATCCCGCAGGTACAACAGGCGGGCTCCGGGGTGGCCGTGTAGGAGGAGGGTGGCGCCCAGGCCTCGCCGGTGAGGAAGAAGAGAGCCGGCTGCTCTCCTCCATCGGCTGGATCGATGGGTGATTGGGAGGATGGAGAGGTGGGGCGCCGACGCGGTTCCACGGCGGCAGCCACGTGCCGGAGTTGGAGTAGTGCGCGAGTGCAAGGCAGGTGACAAAGGGGGAGCTCGGGGGAGGGGATTCCACGACGGGGACCTTGCGGCAAGGCCGGGCCGTCGCCTCGGCGGTGCTGCGGGTCGGAGGTGCGCGGGGGAGATGCAGGAGCACGGCCGGGGAAGCCGATGGCCTGGAGGAGTAGGAGGTGGTGTGGCGTGGGCCGGGAGGAGGAGGAGACGGGGCGGCGCCCGCCTGGAGGAGTAGGAGGTAGGGTGGCGCGGGCCGGAAGGAGGAGGAGGCGGGGCGGCACTGGCCGGGAGGAGTAGGAGGCGGGGCAGCACGGGCCGGGAGGAGGAGAAGGCGGGGTGGCCCGGGCCGGGAGGAGGAGGAGACGGGGCGGCGCCGTCCGGGAGGAGCAGGAGGCGGGGCGGCGCCGGCAGGGAGGAGGAGGAGGAGGGGCGGCACCGTGCAGGATTTGGGGCGTGCGGGATGGGAGGTGGAGGTGCAGTGGGTGGGTGGGCTCCCACAAGTGGGCGGTGGCGTTTTTTGTCTGCTTCGGTGTTTGACACAGTGTTAGCAAAATGAGCGTTTTTTAGCAGAATAAGACTCTTAAGGGTGTTATTATAATAGACCCACCCTATATATATATATATATATATATATACATACATATATATGGTGGACATGCCCAAAGAAGGCGATGGTGATGAGGCAATGGAGGATATTCCCCCTGAGAAGCAATCTAAGCACCGGTGTCATAGGCGCCGCTCTAAGCCCCGCCAGAACAAAAATAGCGATACCGGCACAAGAGATGATGGCAATCCGGATGGTGCCGAAGACGAAAACAATCCCGCCTAGCTAGGCTTCGAGCAGGCCGAACGGGAGGATGGGCAAGCTAGCCCTACGGAACAGGCAATGGATGGAGAATCGAAGGATGACAATTACATGCCCCTCTCCGAAGACGAAGTGAGACTTGGCGACGAAGAATTCACCGTGCCTGAGGATCCCGTCGAGCAGGAGCGCTTCAAGCGCCGGCTTATAGCCACTGCAAAAAGCTTGAAGAAGAAGAAGCAGCAGCAGCTTCAAGCTGATCAAGATCTGCTAACTGATAGATGGCCTGAGGTCCTGGCAGCCGAGGAATACGGACTCGAGCGCCCAACCAAAAGTTACCCAAAGCGCAGGTTGCTACCTCAGCTCGAAGGGGAGGCATTAAAGCCCACACTACCAGCGCACGATGCGGCTGACCGGCCACCTCGTGGCCAAGACAAAGCGGCGTATCAGCCTGAACACCAGCCCGCACCCCGCCGCCAATCAAACAAAAACACTAAGGCCCGGGGCTACACGCAGGACCTACGGGACGTATTGGAAAACAAAGCAGGACAGTCAAGATCGATCTACGGATCACGGGGGCGTGCCCTAACGTGTGACGATGACCGTCACGCCGGATATACCAAAAGCAAATCCGGCCGGGCCGAATACAACAGACCATCTTCATTTGAACTGCGTCGTGATGTAGCCCGGCATAGAGGCGCCGCACACCCCCTATGATTCACTGATGAAGTAGGATCATGAATTCCCAGAAGGGTTTAAACCCGTGAACATTGAATCATATGATGGTACAACATACCCCGCGGTATGGATTGAAGATTTCCTTCTCCACATTCACATGGCCCGCGGCGATGATCTACATGCCATCAAGTACCTCCCACTTAAGCTCAAAGGTCCGGCTCGGCATTGGCTGAATAGCTTGCTAGCAAACTCCATTGGCAGTTGGGAGAACCTAGAAGACGCATTCCTTGACAACTTGTAGGGCACTTATGTGCGACCACCAGACGCTGACGACTTAAGTCACATAACCCAACAGCCCGGAGAGTCAGCCAGGAAATTCCGGACTCGGTTCTTAACTAAAAAGAACCAAATTGTCGACTGTCCGGATGCCGAAGCCCTAGCGGCCTTTAAGCATAACATCCGCGACGAGTGGCTCGCCCGACACCTCGACCAACAAAAGCCGAAGTCCATGGAATCCCTCAAGACACTCATGACCCGCTTTTGTGCGGGCGAGGACAGCTGGCTGGCTCGTAGCAACAACACATCAAGAAATCCTGGCACTTCAGATGCCAGAGATAGCAACAGCAAGCCACAACGCAACAGACACAAGCGTCGCAACAATGGCGACAATGCCGAAGACACGGTAGTCAATGCCGGATTCAGTGGCTCTAAGTCCGGTCAGCGGAAAAATCCATTCAAAAGAAACAATTCGGGCCCGTCTAGTCTGGATCGCATACTCGATCGCTCGTGTCAAATTCACGGCACACCCGATAAACCAGCCAACCACACCAACAGAGAATGCTGGGTGTTCAAATAGGCCGGCAAGTTAAATACCGAAAACAAGGAAAAGGGGCTGCATAGCGATGACGACGAGGAGCCCCGGCCACCAATCACAGGAGGACATAAGAAATTTCCTCCCCATGTGAAAACGGTGAAGATGATATACACAACCCATATTCCCAAGCTGCCGAAAACAAGGAAAAGGGGCTGCATAGCAATGACGACGAGGAGCCCCGGCCACCGATCACAGGAGGATAGAAGAAATTTCCTCCCCAGGTGAAAACGGTGAAGATGATATACACAACCCATATTCCCAAGCGGAAACGGAAGCGCGCACTAAGGGACGTCTACGCGATGGAGCTAGTCGCCCCAAAGTTCAATCCATGGTCTCCTTATCCGATCACTTTCGACCGTAGGGACCATCCTACCAGTATCCGTCATGGTAGTTCGGCCGCATTGGTCCTCGACCCCATCATTGACGGATTCCATCTCACACGAGTCCTTATGGACGGTGGCAGCAGCCTGAACCTGCTCTATCAGGATACAGTGCGCAAAATGGGCATCGGTCCCTAAAGGATCAAACCCACCAAAACCACCTTTAAAGGTGTCATACCAGGTGTAGAGGCCTATTGTAAGGGCTCAATCACACTAGAAGTACTCTTCAGATCTTCGGACAACTTCCGAAGCGAGGAGTTAATCTTCGATATCGTCCCCTTCCGTAGTGGCTATCACACACTGCTCGGACGAACCGCATTTGCCAGATTCAATGCGGTACCACATTAAGCATACCTCAAGCTCAAAATGCCAGGACCTCGCGGGGTTATAACAGTTAATGGAAACACAGAGCGCTCGCTCCATATGGAGGAGCACACTGCGGCCCTCGCAGCAGAAGTACAAAGCAGCCTTCTTAGGCAGACTGCCAATTCGCCGATAAAACCCCGGGACACCATCAAGCGAGTCTGGAGTACCCTGCAACAGGATCGTCCGGCACGTCCAGAGCTCGACTAGCAATTCGGCCTCTGTCCTAGTCCTAGTCAAGCGGCAAAATTTGTGCCGCGCGTACATAATTACGCACTCAAAATACCATGGGCCTAGACGGGGGCACGGCTATGACACGGTCCACAATATGGTTCGACCGCCCCAGGATCCATGTATCTTTACACCTTTTTCCTTTCAGGTCCCTATCTTCGGGAGGCTCTTCCGATAGCCCGACTATCGGACCCATAGTGGGACGGACACACCAAGGAGACAAGAAGCTTTGGCATACAAGGGAATCCTCAGGTGGTCTCTGATAACGATGCTATACCTATTTTACATACCCGCACGCAGCTAGCTCTTGGTCAGGACGTGTCAAACAGTCCTGTTCCGCTTATCGCACTACTTGTACACATACGCCCTGACGTATTATTCAAATAACAATGGAAAATAACGTACATCGTCAGCTTACTATTACATTTATTTATCCTTTTCCTTTACTGTTTATTTATTACAAATTGCACCCGTACATTTTGGTACGTCCAGTTCGCCAGGGGCTTCAGTGTACCCCACAACATGGCAAGAAAAGTCCGAACACTTTCGACAGTGCGGCACCCCGAACTTATAGCATTATATGCATCAGCTCTGAATCATGTCTTGGGTCAATAGTTGGGTTTTCCCGGCTCCCATGTTTTGGTACCTTACGTTTCGCTATATCGGCTAAGGTAGCACAGGGAGAACTACTGCGATTGTGTCCCGGTTCTTCCGGACGAGCACCTCAGTAGAGAAAGCCAAAAACTGACTGTCATGATGCGGCGAGAGCTGGTCGCTGTTCGAGAGGTCTCAAATCCTTAAAGATTTTTTCCGCTTCGGGCAAGGAATCGGCCTTGTCCGATTTAGGCGTGTATAGCGCCCCAAGTTCGGCCTTCCGAATACTAGGGGCTTCACCAAAGTTTAAAATTGTAGACTTCTATGGCTAAGTGAGAGTGATAAAGCTGCATAGTCCGATTTCCTTGTTCGCTGCGCTAAACACCTCCTTAAAGGACAAGAAAAATTGATAAAGAGTGTTTAGATTTATCCCGAACACCCCAATACTAGTTACATGGGGGCAGAAGTCGATGACTGGCCAACTTTCAGATTTTTATAAATGGCCACACATAAGGTAATATTTTAAACCAACAAGTGTTATATAGCCACATGAACTCATTTTCATATTACAGGATGACATGAATAGATTCATTCAAATATTACATCCTTAGAACATTCCTCCACCACAAGGCGGGCACCCTTTAGGACACTATCATAATACTTTTCGGGGTGGCGATGCTCTTTGCCCTCCGGCGGCCCCTCTGTCACAACTTCTCGGCATCCATCTTCGCCTAGTGCACTTTCGCGCGGGCGAAGGCCCTGCGCGCACCTTCGATGCAGACTGACCGCTTAATGGCTTCAAGCCGCAGACAGGCATTCACAAGCCGCTTTACCAGGCCAAAGTAGCTGATGGGCAGGGGCTCGCCGGGCCACATCCGGACTATGAGATCCTTCATGGCTAGTTCGGCCGCCTTGTGAAGCTCGACCAGTTGCTTCAGCTGGTCGCTTAAGGGCATCGGGTGTTCGGCCCCAGTATACTGGGACCAGAACAACTTCTCCATGGAGCTCCCTCTTCGGCCCGATAGAACTCCGCGGCATCCGATATGCTGCGCGGCAAATCTGCGAACGCTCCTAGAGAGCTCCGAATTCGGGTAAGTAAAAGGAAAATCTCCTTCACATGCTTGCTTTGCATAATGAATGCATTACCCGCCGCTATCTTCTTGGCTGCCTAAATCTCCTGAAGGGCCTTTTGGGCTTCAGCCTTGGCATCTTGTGCGCTCTGGAGGGCCTTCGCATGCTCGGACTCTCGCGTCTTAGAGTCACGCTCCAAGGACTTGACTTTTTTGACGAAGTCCTGGAGCTCTTTCTGGACCTCATCAACCCGAGCCTCTTGTTTCTCGTGATCAGTGCGCTCCTTGGCCACTTTGTCTTCAGCCTCGGACAGTGCCTTCTTCAGGGCCGCTTCTTCGGTCGTGGCCCCTATTGAAGTTCATAACGATGCTATGAGCTAAAACCAATTTTTGTTTATCAATATACAGACGGGGTTTCACTTACCTTTCTTCTCCTCGAGCTGCCTCTTCATGAGGACGAGCTCTTCCTCGAACCGCTCCAGGTCCCGCTTCAGTTTGGAGACCTCCGCAGTACGAGCGGCAGTGGCCAGTAGTGACGCCTGCTTGTTCACATAGACATACTACGATCAGACTCCTGTGGACGTTATTTGATCCTCTATTCGGCCTTTCTTTCCGAACACCAAACAGAGCATCATGGCTACTGTCTATACTGTTATAATTTGATTACTTACCTCAAAGCCTGTTAGGAGGCTGGCGCAGGCTTCGGTCAATCCGCCTTTGGCGGACCGAACCTTCTCAATCACCGCACTTATGACGGTGTGGTGCTCTTCGTCAATGGAAGCGCTGTGAAGCGCTTCCATCAGGTTGTTTGATGCCTCTGGATGGACAGAGGTCATCAGCACAGGCGACTCGACCTCCTTAGTGAGGGGTTGCCTACCTAAATCCAAAACCATTGGAGGTTCCGGTGCAGTATCTGGCCGGGGGCTAGACTTGCTGTGGCCCCCTTCATCAGAATCCATGGGGATCTCCCCCCCATGTGCCCAGCGTCTGGGATTTCGCCTTGGGGCATCTCCAGAACCATCTCCCCCAAGTCCAATATCCTCTGGGACAACACCTCGGTGTCATACGCGGGCCGGGGGGTGGAGGCCCTCGGGAGTGAATCGATGTTCATCGCCGACTGACTCAATGACCCATCCGAGGAGGATACGTTGATGTGGGATTTGGACGGACTGCACAATCATTTTTGACATGATAAGAAGCAATAAAGCAAAAAACACCGGAAGTATTATAGTGTCTGGATACTTACGACTTCGCCAGGGGCTTGTCCTTGGGCAACCACTCCTCGTCGCTGTAGGCGGCTGTTGTGGAATGGTCCGGAGGGAGGGTCCTTCCCTTCTTCGACCCTTCGGCCTCCCCAGACGGGGCAGCCTTCCTTTTCTTTCCCCCCAGTTGGGGGGGGGGGAGGTGTCGGTGCCAAAACCGGCGGATCTCGGGTAGGGGTTCCCAAACTGTGCGTCTAGGTGGATGGTAACAGAGACAAGGGACACGATGTTTTTACCCAGGTTCGGGCCCTCTCGATGGAGGTAAAACCCTACTCCTGCTTGATTAATATTGATGATATGGGTAGTACAAGAGTAGATCTACCACGAGATCAGAGAGGCTAAACCCTAGAAGCTAGCCTATGGTATGATTGTTGTTCGTCCTACGGACTAAAACCCTCCGGTTTATATAGGCACCAGAGAGGGCTAGGGTTACACAGAGTCGGTTACAATGGTAGGAGATCTACATATCCGTATCGCCAAGCTTGCCTTCCACGCCAAGGAAAGTCCCATCCGGACACGGGACGAAGTCTTCAATCTTGTATCTTCATAGTCCAGGAGTCCGGCCAACGGTGATAGTTCGGCTATCCGGACACCCCCTAATCCAGGACTCCCTCAGTAGCCCCTGAACCAGGCTTCAATGACGACGAGTCCGGCGCGCATATTGTCTTCGGCATTGCAAGGCGGGTTCCTCCTCCGAATACTTCATAGAAGATTTTGAACACAAGGATAGTGTCCGGCTCTGCAAAATAAGTTCCATATACCACTGTAGAGAGAATAATCCTTACACACATTCAATCTGCTGACGTATTCTGCGGCGTGACGTCACTCCACGGCCAAGCCTTTATTGGAAGTGTTTTTACTGTTCCACCTCGGCGTGTTTAGCGAGGCGGTTTCTTTGGCACGTCTTGTCAAAGCAGAGATCGTGTCCCCTTATTCCGGGATTCTCATTAATATGGGTGTGGGTAACCCAGTCGTTCCCGTCGGCGCGCCTCCTCTATCGAAGGCGAGTCCCGAACGGTCATGGGGAGGGCTCTTGGTATTCAACCTCTTTATAACGAGACCAAGGCCCGCTCCTTTCTTTCAATCTCAATCGAATCCGCCCCTCGCCTCGAGTTCCAACATCCAAAGCTCTAGATTCAGGCTCTACGGACCTCCGAGGATGTCCGGCTCCGACCTGCAAGGCCGGTGGATGCCTTCCTCCGTCACGGAAGAAGACGTGCTAAAGCTGAGAGACGCCCGGTATCTAACCGGCGAAATTTCGCACAGGCTGCCTGCCCAAGGGCAGGTTATTCCCACTCCCAAGCCCGGTGAGAGTGTGGTGTTCGTGTCTCACTTCCTTCGGGGGTTAGGCTTCCCGACGGACCCCTTCGTGAGGGGGCTCATGTTTTATTATGGGCTAGAATTTCATGACTTGGATCCGGAGTCCATCCTCCACATCTCATCGTTCATTGTCGTATGTGAAGCCTTCCTCCGCATTACCCCTCACTTCGGGTTGTGGCTCAAAACCTTCAAAGTGGAACCGAAGATGATCAAGGGGCGGCAGGCAGAGTGCGGAGGAGCTGTTACAAGCAAGAATGTTGACGTTCCATGGCCCGAGGGCTCTTTTCAAGAGGATCTCAGTCTGTGGCAACAAGAGTGGTTTTATATCACCGCTCCCAGGGGCACCAAATGGGTGGCGCCACCTGCCTTTCGCTCGGGTCCTCCACCGCGGCTGGCGTCATGGGTCAATAAAGGGCTCGACTGGGGGCCGTCCAAGGACGTGCCCTTGTTGCAGGGACGTATTTGAGACCTCCTAGAGAGAGAGATCAATCAGGTCGTAGTAGCGCAGGTCATGCTGATTCGTCGCACCCTGCCCTGCAAACGTCGCCCCCTCCGCCTGTGGGAGTTCAATCCGGAGGGACCACGAGCTCTCCAACATTTTATGGGCGTAACGCCCGTGGAGATGTACCAACTGTTCTTTGGATCACGAGCAATGTGTCCGGACTTGACCGAGGACGCAGGTCTGAGCTGCAATCGCCCGGATACTCAAGTAAGTAGTCCTGTACCCGGACATGCTATCCGTATATCTATCATAAACTTGCCTTTAAATGAGCTGTCCCTTGAGCAGGAGTGGATAGCGAAAGCAAAACTGATCCGGTGTCCGGCCCCCCTCCCTGAGACCACGCCGGATCCTGTGTTAACCAGGATGCTAGAGGCTGCGCCTTTTGAAGAAGGCGAAGGGGGGAACAAGGGAGCTATTGCCTCCGCGAAGGAGTTTATCAAGAAAGGAGGGATCGAGAATCCCTCCCTCCAAGGGGAGAAAAGGACCGCTTCTGAAGATCTGGAGACCAAGGCCTCGAAGCGGGGGAAGAAATCCTCGCCAGAGGGTCCTGCGCCGGGGGATGCCCCGGCCGCACTATTTCCCCTAGGAGATCAGCCCTCCAGCGAGCCGTAAGTAAAGAGGGGCGTTTTCTTGAAATGAGAGACTCCCTGTTTTATTTCTGAAGATAACCGAAATTTTTCCTTGTAGTTCGGATCTCAGCCCTTCTCAGCAGAGCTCGTCTTCAGGGGATCTTGATCCGGAGATGATGGAGAGTGAAACGCCTCTGCCTGCCGTACCGTCATGCGAGGCGGATAACCCTGAGATGTCGTCATGAAGGGTTTCTCAGAATCCGGCGGGGCCCGAAGGCAGTCGTATGTCCCCTCAAAGCCCTTCGCGTCCGGCCTTCGAAAAAGGCCACCGGACGAGTCCGGCACCAACTGGTGTATGGTCGGAGGAGCTGAAAGATCTGCTCGGGCGAGCATCTATCTCGGAAGATCACCGTGCACTAATGGGTACGATGATTGAAAGGATTTCATCCGCTGAAAGTGGATTGCATGACGCCGTCATGAGTTTACTGACGGGTTTTGAGGTACGCAAAATGATGTACCTTCTGACAGTTTTGCATATAGAATGCGCCCTGTATAGATAGTAGCCCTGAGACTCGGTGCGTTGTCAGAAATGACAGCGCACCGAGGATCATAATCCCAGGAATAATATGCGCTCTTCCTATGTAGGTGGTGAAGCGTCCGGTGGCAAGCCGGACTGATGAATTTGCCGAACTAAAGCGGCAACTTGACGTGGCGGATTCAGACATCGCGCTTGTCAATAAGCGGCTTGACGAGTCACAAGGTATGCAGCTTCTCCACGGACACCCGGTAAGGTAGCTTAATGTCTGTGCCTTACAACATGTATGCTTGACGCAGATGGTGCCGCTGCCATGGAGAACCTTCGGGCGGAACTCGCCCGAGCCAAGGAGCAAGCCCGAAAAAGTGATGCGGCTGTTGTCGGTGTCAAAACCGGCGGATCTCGGGTAGAGGGTCCCAAGCAGTGCGTCTTAGGATCAATGGTAACAGGAGACAAGGGACACGATGTTTTACCCAGGTTCGGGCCCTCTTGATGGAGGTAAAACCCTGCGTCCTGCTTGATTGATATTGATAATGTGGGTATTACAAGAGTAGATCTACCACGAGATCAAGGAGGCTAAACCCTAGAAGCTAGCCTATGGTATGATTGTTGTATATCTATCGACTAGCCTGGCCTCGGTTTATATAATGCACCAGAGGCCTAGGATAACAAGAGTCCTAGCCGAATACGCCGGTGGGGGAGGAGTCCTTGTCTTGATCGCCAAGTCTTGTTGATTCTTCCTTGTATGCGGCAGCTGTCCGGACTGGCCCATGAGTATACGGCCATGGGGGTCCTCGGCCCAATCCAACTGATCGGGAACGACATGGTGAGTACCCCCTAGTCCAGGACACCGTCAGCTGCCTTAAAAGCGGCCGAAGAGCTGAGAGCCGAACAGGCTGCTCACTGCCGAAGCAAGAAGGAAATGGTCGAGATGGCCGTAAAGTTGAAGAATGCTACCGACCGTTGCGAGCTTCTTGAAAAAGAAGGGCGGGCGGAAAAAGAGGACCTGAAAAAGGCCGCTACTGAGACCAAGGATGCTCGCTCTGCGATGAGAGCTATGAAAGAGGACCTATGTCAGGCCGAAGATATTGCGGCTGGAAAGCCTTTTCTTCTGCGGAGGAATTCACGGATCCTAAGTATGCTCAGTTGGGCCAGCTGTGGGGTGCGGAGGATGCTTATCTGGACATGGCGGCGAGTGCCGCAGACGCGGTCGAACACTTCCGAGGCCAAAAGGATCACGGAATGGAAGAGCTTTTTTGGTCGCAGTTCCATAGTCCAGAGCGTCGGCTTCCATTCACCGATCGTTTGGCCGAATGGGCTGAGCTGAATAGGTTATTCGGACTCGCCATGAATGATGTCGTGACTCATTTGTGGCCGAAGAGGCCCGAGCCGAAGAGTTATTTTGGCTTGGTGCAGCAGTTCCTTGGTGCGGTGCTGCATATTAGTGCAATGAAGCGGTCAGCAGGCATAGAGGGTGCGCGGATGGCTCTCGCCCATGTCAAGACATACTGGGCAGAGATGAAGGCCACCAAAGTTGCATCGCAGGATTCGGACAGAAGCCGAGTACCTGCCAAGCACTATTTTGAGGAAGTCCTGCAGGGCGCTCGTTTAATAGAGACGCAGTGCTCGAAGGATATTATGTTCAAATGACATGTATGATTTGTGAAACAATATAATATAAGGGCTTTTTATACTTGTGCGTTCAAGTATTAAAATACCTCCTGTGCGGCCGTTAATGTATATGTGTATATAACCTGAAAGATGGCAGTCTTTGGCTTCAGCCCCCACGCACATAGTGCGGGGGTGTTTGCAAAAAAGGCGCATTTTCACACTTAATCCAATGTCTTGGTCCTGTTAAGGAGGTGATAGCGTAGCAAACTAGGCAACCAGACTATAATGCTTTATCACTTTCACTTATCCATAGGAGTTCGATGGTGGGGTTACTATATAGCCCCTAGGGGCACCGCGCTCTCCCGAATTCGGGGGGGGGGGGGGCGTATGTGCCTGATCGAGAAACGGTCCTTCGTTAATGCGGAGGAATTCTAAACATTCTGGCTTGTCATCGAGTGGTTGACCAGTCTCACGCTACATCATGACAGTCAGTTTTCGGCTTTCTCTACTGAGGTGCTCACGAGGCCGAACTCGGGAACAATCGCAGTAGTTCTCCTGGTGCCGCGTTAGCTGATAGAGCGGAACGTAAGGCAGCAAAACACAGGAGCCGGGCAAACCCAACATTTGACCAAAGACATGATTCGGAGCTGATGCATATAAGGCCTAACTCGAGACGCCGAACACTCCCTAAGGTATTCGGTCTTTATGAAAACAGGGAGAACAATGCCCTAAGCCCCTAGTGTCCAGGTACGCGCAAATAATTCTGACGCGGCCGATGCCAAAACGCAGCCTCTTCCTCGGTTATAGCAAGAAACCGGGGGATGTGTATCAACAAGAGACAGTAAAAAAGGTTTACGCAGGGTCTTAATCTAAAAAGAATCCTTGCAACGGGTCCCTACTGCACGTCTGCGCCTGTGTCTCCGTTGTGCCGTATTCTAGACGGGTGTAGCACGGTGTTCATTTGTAAAGGAGAAGAACTTAGTTGAAGAAAGATCATGCGGAAAATGTACTTTATATTAAATAAAAGGAGTACGATTCGAAAAGCGAAATAAAATTGAGCTTTATTATCTCTTGTTGTACATGCATGCCGCCCCTTGTATGGGGGTGTGCGGCTTGTAGGCCTTCATATGTGGTCCGAATGACCTGTTCAGGTGCTCGTTTTAGCGGAGCCAGATTAGTGTGTGACTGTCCAGGCAGTCCCACGTTCTTCCGTGCTCGAGTAACACTTGATATTTCCCTTTAATGAGATGATGCTGCGTGGACCGGGCATTTTAAGTGTAAGAGATGCATAATGCGGTATTGCGTTAAAGCGGGCGAAAGCTTCACGTCCCAATAGTGCTTGATGGCTACTTTTGAATGGGGCGATATGGAAGGTTAACTTTTCACGGCGGAAGTTGTCGGATGAGCCGAACACAACTTCTAGCAGTAGGGAGCCCGTGCAATGGGCATATAGGCCTGGCATTACCCCCTTGAAGGAGGTGTTGCTGTGGCGAATTTTGGTTGGGTCTATCCCCATTTTGCGGATTGTGTCCTGATATAGCAGGTTTAGATCACTACCGCCGTCCATTAGGACTTCTGTGAATTGGACTCATTCGATTATAGGATCTAATATCAGGGCAGTCCATCCTGCGTTCCGGATACGTCCGGAGTAATCCTGATGATCAAAGGTGATTGGTTTTGACAACCAATGTCGGGACTCCGCTGGGATAGGCCGTGCGGCGCATATTTCTATGGGGCCGTTCTGATTTTCCCTTTTGTCACTTGAAGTGAGTTTACTGTTTTGACTTCTTGTGGGAAATTCTTTTGTTTTCTGGTACTCTGCTTGTGGGGTTCATCATCGTCTTCGCTTGGTGTGCCGAGACCCTTGTGTTCGGCATTGAGTTTGCCGGACTGCTTGAAGACCCAACAATCTCTGTGGGTATGGCTTGCAGGCTTCCCAGGGGTACTGTGGATTTGGCATATTTTGTCCAAGATTTTGTTTAAGTTGGATAGCTCGTGGCTGTTATCCTTGAGGGGCAGTTTATTATAATTCTGCCGAGAGCTTTTGAATTCGGTGTTGACTGTCGTGCTCTTCGGGCTATTTCCCCTTGTCCGGTGTTGGTCCTTGCTGTGTTGTGGTTTCCCGTTTCCATCTCTGACTTCGGATGTACTTGGGTTGCTAGTACTACATCTTGCCAGCCAACTATCCTCTCCTGCGCAAAAGCGGGTCATGAGGCTTGTTAGTGCGGCCATTGTTCTTGGCTTTTCCTGGCCAAGGTGCCTGGTGAGCCATTTGTCTCGGACGTTGTGTTTGAAAGCTGCTAAGGCTTCGGCGTCCGGACAGTCGACTATTTGGTTCTTTTTAGTGAGGAACCTGTTCTAGAATTTGCGGGCTGACTCTCCGGGTTGTTGAGTTATGTGACTTAAATAGTCTGCATCCGGAGGGCGGACATAAGTCCCTTGAAAGTTTGTACGAAAAGCATCCTCGAGCTCTTCCCAACTTCCAATGGTATTTTCAGGGAGGCTTTTAAGCCAGTGCCGTGCTGGCCCTTTGAGCTTGAGGGGTAAGTATTTTATGGCTGGAGATCATCTCCTCTCGCCATGTGTATGTGGAGGATGTAATCCTCAATCCAGACTCCCGGGTCTGTTGTTCCGTCATATGCCTCTATGTTTACGGGTTTAAATCCCGCTGGGAATTTGTGATCCAGCACCTCATCGGTGAAACATAGGGGGTGTGCGGCTCCCCTGTATTTGGGTGTGCCATGATGTCCGGATATTTGGCGTGTTGCATTGCTTAGAAGAGCTTGCTTTCTTGGCCCGTAGATGGACCTAACTGGGCCATCCTTTTGATGTGAATCCTTATGCGGATCACATGCCGGCTTGTGTGCGGCGCCGCTTGCCGCTCTATGCTTGTCTTGTGGTCGTCTATCCGACCGGGCGGCCTCTTTGTTCTTTGATTGCGGGGGCTCTAAGGCCTCCTCATCGAATTCGGGCAGTAGTTTGCGCTTCGGGTAGCTCTTTGTTTGGCGACTGTCGCCGTATTTGTCTACGGTGTTGAGTACTTTGCTCCATCTGATTCTGAGTGCATCTTCCGCTGTTTTGAGCTTCTGCTTCTGCTTTTTCAGGCTACACGCAGTGGCGATGAGCCTTTTGTGGAGGTTCTTCTGCTCCAACAACTTGTCCAGTGTGAGATCGTCCGGACTGTTATCTTCGCCGGGGACGGGTTGTTTATCCAAGTTGTCCTATTCGGACAATTGTTCAATGGTATGTTCGTCGTCCACCGGTTCGACCTGCTCTATGGCTGGGTCTGTATGGCCGCCGTCTTTGTCAAGGCGGGACTTTGTGTGGCGCTTTCGTCACCGTCTTGATTGCTTTTCGAGGGATTTATCCTTCGTAGCGTCCCGTTGTTCCTCGTCGTCACTTCCTTTAGGTGTATCCACCATGTATACATCGTGAGATGGGGTGGCTGTCCAGTACCCTATAGGTGCTGGTTCATAGTTATCTCCTACATCGTCGTCCATACCGTCAATGTCTTCGGAGTCGAAATTGAGCATGTCATTTAAACTTTCGACAGTGGCTATGAAGTGGGTGGTGGGCGGGTATTGAATTTCTTCGTCGTCCGCATCCCAACCTTCCTGACCATAGTCCGGCCAGGGCTCTCCTGATAAAGAGAGAGACTTTAGTGAATTCAAGATGTCGCCAAGGGGCGAGTGCTGAAAGATGTCCGCGGCAGTGAACTCCATAACCGGCGCCCAATCGGATTTGATTGGGAGGGGCGCGGGAGGTTCAGAGTCCAGAGAGGAGTCCGGCACCTCGGAGTCACGGGCTTTGCAAAGGACATGGATGGTGTTCGGCTCAATCGCTGTAGAGATCGTAGCCCTCGGGGCGGTGTCCAGCCACTCGTCCTCGATCGGTGAAGTCGGCTCCGAGCTAAGGGTCGGAGCGGACGCTGGTGCGGCCTCCAGGGCACTGTTCGGCAGCAGAGCTAGATCATACCCATCGGGACAGTGCGGCGCGCTTGGCAAGGGCTCGAATCCGTCGAAGATCAAGTCCCCGCGGATGTCAGCCGTGTAGTTCAAACTCCCAAATCTGACCTGATGGCCAGGGGCGTAGCTTTCGATCTGCTCCAGATGGCCAAGTGAATTGGCCCGCAGTGCAAAGCCGCCGAATACGAAGATCTGTCCGGGGAGAAAAGTCTCACCCTGGACCACGTTGTTGTTGATGATCGAAGGAGCCATCGGGCCTAAAGGTGACGACACAGAGGAACTCTCAATGAAAGCACCAATGTCGGTGTCAAAACCGGCGGATCTCGGATAGGGGTTCCCGAACTGTGCGTCTAGGCGGATGGTAACAGGAGACAAGGGACACGATGTTTTTACCCAGGTTCGGGCCCTCTCGATGGAGGTAAAACCCTACTCCTGCTTGATTAATATTGATGATATGGGTAGTACAAGAGTAGATCTACCACGAGATCAGAGAGGCTAAACCCTAGAAGCTAGCCTATGGTATGATTGTTGTTCGTCCTACGGACTGAAACCCTCCGGTTTATATAGGCACCAGAGAGGGCTAGGGTTACACAGATTCGGTTACAATGGTAGGAGATCTACCTATCCGTATCACCAAGCTTGCCTTCCACGCCAAGGAAATTCCCATCCAGACACGGGACGAAGTCTTCAATCTTGTATCTTCATAGTCCAGGAGTCCGGCCAACGGTGATAGTTCGGCTATCCGGACACCCCCTAATCCAGGACTCCCTCAGGAGGTTTTCCTCTTCCTCCTCCTTGTTTTCGTTGGAGGAGTGGGCCTCGGTGTCATCGGACGATGAGTCCGACACAACCTTGCACCGGAGACCTTTCCTGGTCCCCTTGGCCTTCTTCTTGGCCTTCTTCTCCGGCACCTCGTAGGGCGCCGGAAATAGCATATCCGTTAAGAGAGCTGTTGCTGGATCTTAAGGTAGTGGAGCTGGACAGTCAATCCGCTCCGCTGTCGCTACCTAGTCCTGTTAAATTGACGTGGAGGCTTAGATTCCTCCCATGAACATACTGGGGAAAGGCGCATCTTGTGAAATACAGATAGCTTACCGGATTGGCATGGCGCTTTGCGCTGAGTCCGTGATCCTCGGTAATGGAAGGAGGTACCTCGGCGGCCTTGAACAACACCTTCCAGACATCTTTGTGCGTCGTGTTGAAGAGCTCTCACAGCGTCTGGTGTTCGGCTGGGTCGAACTCCCACATATTGAATGCCCATCCTTGACACGGAAGGATCCGGCGGAAGAGCATGACCTGGACCATGTTTTGCTTGATTTTCTTGCTTATCATATTTTTTATGCGGTTCTAGAGTCCGGTCAGCTCCTCCGGCTCGCCCCAGGCTAAGCTTTTTCCAGGAGGTAAGCCGCATGGGGATGCCACATCGAAATTCGGGGGCCGCTGCCCAGTTGGAGTCGCGCGGCTCGGTGATATAGAACCACCCTGATTGCCACCCCTTCACGGTCTCCACATAGGAGCCTTCGAGCCATGTGACGTTGGGCATCTTGCCCACCATGGCACCTCCGCACTCCGCTTGCTGGCCGACCACTATCTTTGGCTTCACGTTAAAGGTCTTCAGCCACAGGCCGAAGTGGGGCTTGATGCGGAGGAAGGCCTCACACACGACGATAAACGCCGACATGTTGAGGATGAAATTGGGGGCCATATCATGGAAATCTAGCCCGTAGTAAAACATGAGCCCGCGGACAAATGGGTGGAGAGGGAATCCCAGTCCGCGGACGAAGTGGGCAAGAAACACAACGCTCTCGTGGGGTTCCGGAGTAGGGACGATCTGCCCTGCATCCGGGAGCCGGTGCACGATGTCTGCAGCCAAGTATCCGGCCTCCCAGAGCTTCGTGATGTCCTCCTCCGTAACGAAGGAGACCATCCACTTGCCTCCCGCTCCGGACATGTTTGGAATGGCTTTTTGGAGAAAGTGAGAACTTGGGTGCTAGAGCTCGAGCGTGCGAGAATAGATGGGCAGGGGAAAAGAAGGCATGGGTGAAAAAGAGGAATCCTTATCCCTTTATAAAGGCGGTAGAAATTGTGCGCCTCCCCACTTGCCGCGTAAAATCGCTTATTCCCCAAGAGCCGCGATTGATGGCGGGTCGGGTTACCCACACCCGTATTGATGATAATCTCATGATAAGGGGACACGATCTCTGCTTTGATAAGACGTGCCAAGGAAACCGCCTCGCAATACGTGCAGTAGCTGGTTAAGAAAAATGGTTCGAATAATGACCAGGCCGAGGCGTGATGTCACGCTATGAAAAGTTGTCAGCGGATTAGATTTGTAAAATATTGTTCTCTCTACGGTGGTATGTGGAAATTGTTTTGCAGAGCCGGACACGATCCTCATATTCAAGATCTTCTATGGAGTATTCGGAGAAGGAACCCACCTTGCAATGTCGAAGACAATCTGCGCGTCGGACTCATCGTCATTGAAGTCTGGTTCAGCGGCTACTAAGGGAGTCCTGGATTAGGGGGTCCTCGGACAGCCAGACTGTATACTTTGGCCGGACTGTTGGACTATGAAGATACAAGATTGATGAATTCGTCCCGTGTCCGGGTGGGACTCTCCTTTGCGTGGAAGGCAAGCTTGGCAATTCGAATATGTAAATTTCCTTCTCTGTAACCAACTCTATGTAACCCTAGCCCCCTCCGGTGTCTATATAAACCGGAGGGTTTAGTCCGTAGGACAACAACAATCATAATTATAGGCTAGCCTCTAGGGTTTAGCCTCTACGATCTCATGGCAGATCAACTCTTGTAATACTCATAACATCAAGATCAATCAAGTAGGAAGTAGGGTATTACCTCCATCGAGAGGGCCCGAACCTGGGTAAACATCGTGTCCCCCGCCTCGTGTTACCATTAGCCTTAGACGCACAGTTCGGGACCCCCTACCCGAGATCCGTCGGTTTTCACACCGACAACGCTCATCTGTTCAAGACAGGAATATATATTTTAATTTGTGGTGGGTAAATGTTAGATGTTGTAGCAAATATATTGTACACTGCGGGTCTTTCAGCCAAGTTTAGAGGCAAGCATGTGGGGCCAGTGCTATGATGTGTCGCATCAACTCGTACAATGAGGAGAAGCTTGATTTTACTACTACACGCCTTCTCCCTCGCCCATGCGCACGGTTTGTTGCAAACGAGGACAGGCTACTACAACAAGCTATCCCTCCCGCTCGCGGTGGACGGACATGCAGCAGTGGATTCGACATTGTAGAAGCAGTAGTAGTAACATCATTTGTTCGTCTTCTTGAAGAGGCGAAGAGCCAAGCGCAACCCAAACATGGCAGTTGCGAACATTGGAGCACGCATATAGCCAGGCTCTTGCATGAGACAAAATTGCTATGTGAGCCCACTATTGTACTACTCCCCCCGTTCCTAAATATTTATCTTTTCAGAGATTCAAATGGACTACTACATACGGATGTATATAGACATATTTTAGAATGTAGAATCACTCATTTTGCTCCGTATGTAGTCACTTGTTGAAATCTCTAGAAAGACAAATATTTAGGAACGGAGGGAGTAGTACGTACTATTACTTGCTAGTATAGCCCTGTAAACCAGAAAGGAGTATTTTCCTTTCTAGAGATTTCAACAAGTGACTAGACTACACCGAGACGGAGTACATATGGAGCAAAATGAGTGAATCTGCACCGTAAATAAATACGTCCTTCTCTCGTTTTCCTCTCCGAGGTGCACAATATTGAGTATACTGACTAGTCTCTTTTTGACACGCATTTACGTTCTTTTTGACACAGTACAGATGCAAGCGCTCATATAAACGCGCATACACTCACTCCTATGACGCACACACGCACGACACTATCATCTTGAAGTTTACGAAGTCACCATAGGCACCTCGTCATCAACGGGAACACCTCCTGACACGCGATAGACGCGAGTGGCAGTCACCTCCATAGGTGCTTGAATGCCAAGGAGGGAGAGGGTAGCGGTTCCCGAGACGTTGAACGGTCAATGATGCATCCTCAATTTCATGCAGAGGGAATTAATTGGAGAAGTAGAATAGAGCCAGCACGATGTGAATGCAACAGAGTTTGGACTCTCATATAAAGGCGCCCCACCACTCTAATCCATCTACTCCTAAGTCTCTGTGCAACACTGCACACTCCAATCCAAGACCAAGCGACCAGAAGCCACAAGCACCTATGGAGGAGATGGACGCGAGCGGCAATCGGCTGTGCCAAATCATCCAAGGCGCTAGCCTGCGGCCCCGCACCATGCAGCATTTCCAGACGATGCTGGCGACCACCGGCATCGTAGCCCTCGCCGACGCCGGCTTCGCCTCTCACATGGACGACATGATGGTCAACTCCATCTGCAAGTTCACCACCGTCAAGAAGCGCGTGGACGACCTTGCCGTACTGCTCCAGCCCGCGTGCCCAGGCTCCTCATTGTCTGTCACCCTCATCGGCCTCCATGGTGACCAACTCTTTCAAGCCCTGGTGGCCCTACAGGTGCCGAAGGTCACAACGAATAATGTTCACCTCGAGGCCGCGCTCGCCATGCAGCGCCTCGCCATGCAAGAAATCGTCGACCTGCACATCCACGTCTACGAGGAACTCATCTACATAGGCCACTACAAGGCAAGCAAGGACAGAAAGACATTGGCCTTCTTCCAGCGGCTGGAATCTTTGGACGCCATTGTTCAGAAGCACGTCGACCTGGCCACGAAAGCCGCTGCTACTTAGGCGCCGTTCGGTGGGTCGGCGCCCTGAGTCGAGGAGGTGGACGTCGTCGATGGATGCATCTCTTCTTCTTGCCTCCTGTAACCAGCACTGCATCGCCCTGTGGCCTTAATGTTTTATTAGTATAGTACTCCCTCCGTTCCCAAATATAAGTCTTTCTAAAGATTCCAGCAAGTGACTACTACATACGGAACAGAATGAGTGAATTTACACTCTAAACTATGTCTACATACACCTGTATGCTGTATTCCATTTGAAATAGTATCTAAAAAGGCTTATATTTAGGAAGGGAGGGAGTATATGGCATTTTTATTCCATTCGTAACATTTTCACTGTGAGGTGGGGCCGCTATTGAGCAAACCCACCCCGCCCACCGGGCGTCAGCCGAGTTTAGAATTAGAAGAGAGAAACGAGGGAGGAGAGCTAGCTGTAGCACGGACGCTGTTGTCAGATGGGACTCATGTTGATAGAATAGGAGTACTGAGCACTCGTACCTCTTTTTTTGAGGGAAAAATTAGTCGTATGTCTAGTACCACTAGTTGGGTGCGTGCGACCTATAGCTGTCATCACTTTAGGTCTCCTTTTCAAACCGCAGCTGTGCTTCACAGTACATATTTTTTCACGCATTTTTCCTCCTATATGTACTCCTAGGCTATTTCCACGTGCTCCCATTCGCCGACATGTGGGACATAGAGCATCTGGGTCGTAGTGCATGCACGACTCGGAGCATATGCCAGGGTACTTTACATTTCGGACCTCATGAATTACATGCAAACCCCCCCCCCCACAAAAGAATAAATAAATAAATGAATTACTACATGAAACTGGATTATTTTCGTAAAAACCAGAGCATGTTCATTAAATTTTGGACATAACACGTTTATAAAAAATGACCGGACCTAAACCAGTCTAAGGGCCTCCTTGATTTTTCCCGCAAAAAAGGGCCTCTTTGATTCGCAGGATACTGAAAACACAGGAACGGGGAAAGTATGATGGCGATGAACCGAGACGAGGATAACTCTAACTCAGTTAGAGGTTAGAGTTAACCCTGAACTAACTCTAAACCAAAGAGGTGTATGGATGGCAGGGTTAGATTGGCAATAAATGCTCTTTCTCAATCATTTGACTACTTTGGACCCTATTTCCTGCCGGATTTGGTGCGGCTAGCTCTTGTGTGGCCGGCTCTTGTGTGGCCTCCTCCCGCTCACAATTGACATAAACGAACCATCTTTACAAATCAAGCATGCAAAACATGATAATTTTTTACTTTGTCCATACAAATGAGATATCCCACTTAAACATACAAGTCGTCAATCAAGCTTCACAAAAAAACACTCCATGAATCAAAGCATGAGCTAACTCATCACGGAAGTCATTCACGATAGGGAGGGAGCCCGGAGCCCCTCACGCACCGAGGGAGGAGCTCGCCATCGTCGCTCTGGAGGAAGGCTCTGTAGAGCCCAAGCCCCGGGAACCCCTCTAACGTCGGCCCTTGCGAGTTGAGGTCGACACTGGCATGGGTAGCAGGGCCGCTTGCCGTCGACTGGGAACTTAATCTTTGGGCCTCTAGAAATATTGCAAGCCTGAAACTAAAATACCTAGAAAGGTGAACTGAATCTTTGGGCCTCTAGAAATAATGCAAGCCTGAAACTGAAATACCTAGAAAGGTGAACTGAATCTTTGGGCCTCTAGAAATAATGCAAGCCTGAAACTGAAATACCTAGAAAGGTGAACTGAATCTTTGGGCCTCTAGAAAGATTTATTCCCTCCTCAAGCAGCATCAAACAATTCCATGCGTGCAACACAAATCTATACCAAGTTTGATCAGGATCTACTTTCCCAAATTAGAATTAGCGCTAGAGCGAGCAAGATCAATGATATGGCTGTGAGACAGAGAAGGAACGAACAAACTCACCCCTCTCGCAACCTCCCTGGTAGATGGACCGCTGCCGCGCACGACAGAGGGAGAAAAACGACCAGTGAAGGGGGAGCAGGGCGACCTTCGAAGGCTGGAGGGAGAGGGCGGCCGGAGTAGGGCGGCGGAGGCCGGAAGGAGAGGGCGGCCGGAGGAGAGAGAGGGTGAGCGGCGCTTGGGCGGGCGGCCCTATGGGGAATAGAGAGGAGTCGTGCGAGTGGGGGGAGCGATCTGGTGCGGGCAGGGGAGATTTTTTTAGTTCTCTTTTAGTGGGCCTGAGGATAACTAACCCAAATAGAACCTCTCCACTGGGCTAGTTCTTTTAGCTGGGTTAGAGCAAACTAGCTCAAACTAACCCCTCATGTTTCGATAATTTGAGGCTATTTCAACCCAAACTAGCTCTAACTCAGGGATCCAAACAAAGAGGAGTAGTAATGTACATGTTACAGTGTGGACCGTAGCACATTGTTTTTTATGGCCATATCACCACATTGTTTTCTACTGCTGGTTCACTGGGCTACCATGGTTCGCACTCCTCCGACCTGAGTAGTAGTAGTAGTATATACCACATCATTCTTTGCTCCTTCTTACTACTACATAGTACTTCGCCGACATGTGGGAGAGCCAGCATCCGGGTCGACGTGTCATGCACCAGATTAGAGTGCGGAACAGAAGGGGGGCATCACCCCGGTTGGAGCGCCAGTAATCCATGACTATAGTGAGTGGTCATATCACAAGTCTTTCCAGCAGTAACGCGCCATCAAATCGCACAGCCCGACCTTTCCAGCAGTATGTTTGAGAATGCGGCACTCGCTCACCCTCCTCGCCTCTCTGTCAAATCGCCGACCCGAAAACTGCCGCGCGTACTGCCCGAGAAAAGCCCCGCCCTCAACTTTTAACTATGCAAAAATAGTTCGAGCGTTCGTTCTATATAAATACTTAATGTATGTTTATTCACCCATGGGGTTGTTCAATGAATGGAGGGGCGGGGAGCACAAGTGAACAATACTAGTACTACTAGTAGTAAGTAGGAGTCGTACAGTAGTCACCTTAAATAGAGAGTTTCTTTTCTTTAATGCCACGTACACAAATTGAAACGCTTGTTGTGGAGAGTAAAAGATAATCACTCCACTATATATGTACGCATGGGCCTGAGCGCTTGCTTTACTAGGGTTGCTCTCTTCATTCTCTCATCCTCTCTAGATCTAAACAAGACAGCGGTAGCGACATTTTCTCTCTGCTCACCGCTGGTCACAGATCCGGCCGGATCCCTTCGACCGGTGTGTGTAGAGGACTAAAAGGTGCATCATTCACGCGGTCATCGACGCCGAGGGAGGAAACCCACAGCTGCCGGCGGGGCCCAATCCTCTACCCATGCCGTTCTCTCCGACACATCGCCGGCTCGGGAGGTCCTCCGACCCTTCTTCCTCCCTGCCGTGTTGTGTGCAGATCGGACCTGCCATCGCCGACATCCCGACGAACCTCAGGTACAAGTTCTTCAAAAGCGGCCTTGCTCTACTGCCCCAGCTCCCAACGTGTCTGCATGTGCATCTTTTTCTACTTCCATCAGCTCTTCCAAATCCACCTAAATTTTTAGTATTATTAGAGGTAAAGCTACTTCATGCATTCGAATATAGGACTTGGTTCAAAAAACGAAGGAAGGGGGGAAGTCGTAGCATGAATTTAGGACTTGATTCAAAGAGGAAATAACAGGGGGGAAATTAGTAGAGACTGGGTACCCAACTGGTCTCTTGGATGAAAAGGGAAATAATGGGAAAACTCAGTACAAACTGGATAAGGAACAGATCTATCATTGGTTGAAAAATGGATAAAAAGTGGCCTTTGGTGGACAAGTCAACAAAGTATGTCTAGGATTAGATTTGTTGCCCTCACATACTAAAAGATCTCCAGGATTAGATTTTCTGCCCTCACATAGTAAAAGTTCTCTAGGATTAGATTTGCTTCCCTCACATAATAAAATTTCTCTAGGATTAGATTTGCTGCCCTCACATAGTAAAAGTTCTCCAGGATTAGATTTGCTGCCCTCACAGAGCATGAACAAACTCGGCATCACCACTTTATGCCTCTTTGTAGGTACATTGTGCTGATGCGTCCACTTTCGCATGTCCTTATACCAACCTTTTGCTGTTGTTAATGTAAAGGCGCATGTAAAATAAAGCGATCACACTGTTACCTTAAGGACATATCTAACAAGTGTTATCGTTAATCTAATGCCTCCAGTGATATGATGCAATTAAACTGTGTTAACAAATGGTACTCCTGCTGTTTTCCCAAGTATGATAAGTAAGTTGCTTCTTTACGCTGCTGAGTGACTTGGTGTCCCCATGGTCCCATGCCCTTAAACAAACTCTTTAGCTGCTGTTGATTTACTGTACCTGGTAAACAAGCAATGCCACAATTAAAGTAATCCCATATTTGACGAATGTCATAGTTGATCGTAATGCTTCTGATAACATGAAGCATTACTTACGTTTTAAAATTTCTACTGTCTTTGCATGATTGCCATGAACATAATTAAGGTGCTTCTTTTCATTTCGTGTATGTTTCGTATATTCTTATTGACCAACAACTGTTTACTTTCTATCTTTTTGTGCGGATAGAGATATCCATTTCACCTTGTTGCTATTGTGACCTTTTGGTGAACTGCACAAAACACTTTTTTGGAATGAGTGGCTTGTGCAGTTCAACTAAAATGTCACATGGGCAACATCTCTCAATTTTGGTGGAACTACACAAAATGGTGACTGGAGTTCCCAAAATCTCCGTCAAATTCTGTTGGTAATCTCTTGCAACATTTTATTAGCCTTTGCAAGATGAGTCGTCACTGTCACCACAATGGCACTTTATTTTAGTGGAACTACACAAAAGGATAAGCAATTTATAGTTGCACCTTACATGAGCAGGACAACCAACCTTAATGTTGCTCAATTTTAGTGCAACTACTAAAGAAGAACCTGCCAGCTCACGAGAGCAAGTACTTCTTGATAGCTGAATGATGCAATCTTTGCTTCATTTCAGGTGAACTGCAGAAAAAGGCGCATGAATTGAATCATGGAGCTGGAGGTTGACCTCATTCGAGTGGAGTTGCAGGTTCACCAGATCGAGTCGTGGTGGCATAGGGCCCATCACACCGGTTAGTATTGTCCTTTATCAACATGATTGTTTTTTGTCATTTTGTGCCAACGTTGTATTTTTTAAATAAAGCTATTCTATCGCAATCTTTTCTCGTTCTGGAAATAAAGTTTGCTTCAACTAGTGCCACTATTATAATAATTTCAAGGGATGCGTCAAATATTGACGCATCACGAACATAGATAGAATTGGCGGCCAAAAGAAAAGGCCAATGTTTGTACAACCATCTCTACAGCTGCTAGAGTCCTAAACCCATGCTTTTTATTATCTGTGCAAACAGGAATACTCTACTACAGATGTTGTGATGGTCAAGAGCATTCACCAAGTTCTTGGGTTGTATGACATGGCTACCCAAGATGGATTTAATCCCGATATTCACTTTATCAAAAGGCTCTAATGGGTTGGTTCTGAATCTTGCAAGCTGTGAATCAATGAGATGTGTAGGCATCTTTGTTGTACTTATTATTTGAATCTTATTTGTTGGTTCTGAATCTTGGAAGCTGGGAATCAATGAGATGTGTAGGCATCTTTGTTGTACTTATTATTTGAATCATATTTGTTGGTTCTGAATCTTGCAAGTTGGGAAACACGACATGATGATGCAGAGAACAGCAACCATAACAAATTGTTCAAACTTGGTAGTATTGTCTGTGTGAAAGTGCGGCAAATGTGTTGATCATGTGCGTCCTAAGAATAATAATTCTAATTGTTGTGCATGTTGATCCTGTGGCACTGATAGAAAGAGCCAATTCATTGCTTGTTTTAAGAATACATTTTAATTAAAGCTAATTCAATTTAAGTAAACTGACCACTAACACTTGTTATTATAGTACCAATACAGACTCCCTCATGAACCGACGTGTGTGGCCGGAATAGGTTTCTTAATGGAGGCATTTGAATGCGCCGAAGGTGCATATTCTGTAGGGCGTGTAGTGGGTGAGGGAGGGGTCATAATTGTTGTTGCCTATACACACTCAGTTTACTGTTGAATCCAGTTCCCCAAGAGCTGAAATACAAACTGATGTTGCCGCCTACTCACTCATTCACTTGAAGAGACTCCAATGGCGATCCGAGGGGTGAGCCTGCTGGATATGGACTTCAGAAAGGAGTTCACCTTTGAGTTCTCCGTTCAGTCCCATGGCGGCACCAAGTTGAATGTGATGTACACCAACGATCTGGACTCAGTGAAGCTCTGCCTCACCGAGTTCAAGCAGTACCTATAGGACGAGAAAGCACAAGGTCGTAGGACTAGACCTTGTGCCCATCCATTCGTCTCCTGACAGGGACCAGTGGATCACGGTCGCCCAGGTATGCATGCGGGACGAGGTTCTCGTCTACCACTATTGTAGGGCCATCAGAGGTTCTGGAGCATTCGCCCATTTCATCGGCAACGCCGACTGCACCTTCACTACGGTGGAGAGAAGGAAGAACGCGATGATTCGGCCATCTGGTGCAGCAAGCTTGTCGATATCCAGAAGCAATACAAGATCATCGGCAACGGGCAGGAGAAGGACTCCATGGTTGACCTCGCCGAGAGCATCATCAACCCCTGCTACGCCAACATGAAACAAGATAATGATACCAAGGAGCTCCACCGGCCACCCTGCATCCGAACAAGTCAATCCTCATACTCCCCTCGGCCTGCGTCTTCCCCCGCTTCGCTTCGTTCGGTCCACGGTCTCGATGTCATCCTCCACCTTGGTGTTGTCGCCGTGGCACCGCCGTCTGTCGTTCTCAACATGGTCAGCAAAATAAGAGGAATCGGGAGACAACTGTTCGTCGAGAGGCTGACAGTCCCTGGCTCACCAGGTCCATGGCCTAGGTTTTGTTGTTGAACATGCGCAGCCCACGAGGACGGGCCGTCGACCTATTGGATGCGCAGCTTGAGGTTGCTGCCAGCCCACCCGAGTTCAATTCCCGGCTTGGACGTGTGGTGCTCGTGGAGTTTCTCCTATAAAAAATGCCAACGATGGTTAGCACTTGGGTTGGTCTCATTTTTTTAACATGGGAAGCCCACGACATGTTTCAATGTTTTTTGGATCTAGCGGCCTCTAGGCCTCCTAACCTAGCTTGTCTATAACATCAGCACCCCAAGTTATGTTTGTTTTTTCAAGACGACGCACAACTCAGTTCTTTCTCTTTCTTTTTTGATGTAAACTGAGTTTTCTCTCAGTACATTTACCAAAAACCAACTCAACTGTCCCACGTCTAGCCTAAAAAATACAAAAACTCCACGTCATATTAACTCATCAAATTAAAATGATATTTTATTTTGTAAATTGAAAGTTCTTACAAAATAATAATAATAATTGTTTATATATAACTTGGCAAGTTAACTCCTAGAGATTGCGTACATAAGCTTGCAAATATTTTACTGACCAATGCAGTAATAGAAGTGCAATCATGTGTTTATGTTTTTATAACATTTCCCCGTCCAGCCCAACAAGATATTTTCACCCACCCCAGCAAGTCGTGGATTTCGAGAAAAATGCAAATGGGCTTTAAATTCTACCATATATATAAACGGGCTGCATAGATGCTACATCATTGTTTCACCCAGCCCACCAAATGGACTAAAAAAACAAATGAACTGGCTGACATGTGGCCAGTAGGTCGAAGCCTAAGAAAGGCATTGGATTTACATCCAACGGCCGGCATTCTTCTTCAGTCTCTCGTCTTCTTCCCCCAGCACTGCCAGGACCGCCTGCTCCAGCCTCCAGCGTCCAGCGGCGTTGTTTTGCGCACCTCGCAGCGAAACACTGCCCCGCCGACGGCCAGGCCATCCCTCCACTCCCCACCTCTTGTTATTCTCTGCCGAGTGTAGGCCCACCCCGCCCCTGAACAAGTCAAGTTTCCCACTCCTCTCCGTCTGCAACTCCACTGCCGCGTCTTCCCCATCTCTGGGTCGTTCCAGTTTGGGGCCTCGCCGCCGTCCACCGCCTCGCTGCACTCGGCACGACGTGGTAAACAAACAAGAGTCATCGAAAGAGGACTGTACGTGAGAGCCTGACGGCCAGGACCCACGAGGTCCATGGTCGCACGCAAGGAAAGTTCCTCGTTATTAAGTTGTTTCCTTCCCCTGATAGCTGGGACCCACCGGCTGTATCTTCACGTGGAAGGAAGTGCCTCCTTGTTATGCGAAAAAAACTATTCCTTCCGATGATAGCTGGGACGCAGCAGATTTGGTGGCTAACTTGTGGAACCACCATATTTCGCGAAAAAACGTTCCCCCGGCTGTCAGCTCGCACCCACCAGAAGTGCCTCCCTATTACGCACAAAAAAATGAATACCACCCCTGCTAGCTAGGATCCACCTTGGTGGGAGGCTGACTTGTGGGCCTACTAAGTTGACGGGGACGGAGTGCTTTGTCAACTTAGTCAATATGAATGATTCTAGCTCCAATGACCGTACGATGTCCATCCAACGGCCGTAGACCTTCTTCAACCTCTCGTCTTCTTGCTCCAGCCGCCCAAAGCTGCGCCGGTCGTGCCGCATGCTCCTGCCTCCCGTGGCTGGCTGTGCTACCGCGGAGGCCTCACCGCCCCTTACTATTCCAACCGCTGGCAAAGCCCTGCGGCGACGGTAGCCTCACACCGCAGCCAAACGAGTGAACCCTCGTACTCGTCTCTGCGCGGGCTTCCACTACCGCGTCTTCCCCGGCTCCGCGTCATCCCCTTCCTAGGCCTCGCTGAGGGAGTCCTGGATTAGGGGGTCCTCGGACAGCCAGACTATATACTTTGGCCAGACTGTTGGACTATGAAGATACAAGATTGAAGACTTCGTCCCGTGTCCGGGTGGGACTCTCCTTTGCGTGGAAGGCAAGCTTGGCAATTCGGATATGTAGATCTCCTTCTCTGTAACCGACTTTGTGTAACCCTAGCCCCCTTCGGTGTCTATATAAACCGGAGGGCTTAGTCCGTAGGCCAACAAGAATCATAATCATAGGCTAGCTTCTAGGGTTTAGCCTCTACGATCTAGTGGTAGATCAACTCTTGTAATACTCATATCATCAAGATCAATCAAGCAGGAAGTAGGTATTACCTCCATCGAGAGGGCCCGAACCTGGGTAAACATTGTGTCCCCCGCCTCCTGTTACCATTAGCCTTAGACGCACAGTTCGGGACCCCCTACCCGGGATCCGCCGGTTTTGACACCGACATTGGTGCTTTCATTGAGAGTTCCACTGTGCTGTCACGGTAAGGCTTGATGGCTCCCCTTGTTGTCAAGGACAACATCACCTCTGGCAGAACCCTGGTTGTAGGCCAGACTCTCCAGCTAGGTGGCTTCGTCATGACCGCCTGTTCGGCCGCCATGCCGACGATGACTTCTCAGGTCATCAAGAACAGCCTCCACGTTGGCTCGGAATTCACCGAGCAGATGGATCCAATGGAGCTCTCCTCCCTGAACGAGCTCTTGGATTGAATCGCCTCCATGGGAGTCGCTACGGACTATGATCGGATCAGGCTTAAACCCGACCAAAGGGAGATTAACTCTCTGTCGGTCACCCATCAGATAGCGGTGGTGGAGGAACAATGCAGCGATTCTTCCTCTATTTTTGGGACGAACTATGTCCGGATTCCCAACCTCTCCGAGCCGGATACTCGTCTATGGGAGGACATGGCCCAGGCTCCGAACCTAGAATCGGATGGCGGGCCGGGAAAATTGCGCAATGATACGTCTCAAACGTATCTACTTTTCCAAACACTTTTGCCCTTGTTTTGGACTCTAACTTGCATGATTTGAATAAAACTAACCCAGACTGATGCTGTTTTCAGCAGAACTGCCATGATGTTGTTTTATGTGTAGAAAACAGAAGTTCTCGAAATGACCTAAAAATCCACGGAGGCAAGTTTTGGAAAATATAAAAAATACTGGCGAAAGAATCAAGACCAGGGGGGCCACACCCTGTCCACGAGGGTGGGGGACGCGCCCACCCCCCTAGGCACGCCCCCTGTCTCGTGGGCCCCCTGAGGCTCCACCGACCTCAACCCCAACTCCATATATTCCGTTTCATGGAGAGAAAAATCTGGGAGAAAGTTTCATTGCGTTTTATGATACGGAGCCGCCGCCAAGCCCTAATCTCTCCCGGGAGGGCTGATCGGGAGTCCGTTCGGGGCTCCGGAGAGGGGGATTCGTCGCCGTCGTCATCATCAACCATCCTCCATCACCAATTTCATGATGCTCACCGCCGTGCGTGAGTAATTCCATCGTAGGCTTGCTGGACGGGTGATGGGTTGGATGAGATTTACCATGTAATCAAGTTAGTTTTGTTAGGGTTTGATCCCTAGTATCCACTATGTTCTGAGATTGATGTTGCTATGACTTTGCTATGCTTAATGCTTGTCACTAGGGCCCGACTGCCATGATTTCAGATCTGAACCTATTATGTTTTCATGAATATATGTGTGTTCTTGATCCTATCTTGAAAGTCTATAGTCACCTATTATGTGTTATAATCCGACAACCCCGAAGTGACAATAATCGGGATACTTCTCGGTGATGACCATAGTTTGAGGAGTTCATGTATTCACTATGTGCTAATGCTTTGTTCCAGTTCTCTATTAAAAGGAGGCCTTAATATCCCTTAGTTTCCACTAGGACCCCACTGCCATGGGAGGGTAGGACAAAAGATGTCATGCAAGTTCTTTTCCATAAGCACGTATGACTATATTCGGAATACATGCCTACATTACGTTGATGAATTGGAGCTAGTTCTGTGTAACCCTATGTCATAGCTATTACATGAGGAATCGCATCCGACATAATTATCCATCACTGATCCAATGCCTACGAGCTTTTCACATCTTGTGCTTCGCTTATTTACTTTTCCGTTGCTACTGTTACAATTCCTACAAAACTATTATCTTTACTTTTGCCACTGTTACCTTTACTATCATACTACTTTGCTACTAAATACTTTGCTGTAGATACTAAGTTATCTAGGTGTGGTTGAATTGACAACTCAACTGCTAATACTTAATAATATTCTTTGACTCCCCTTGTGTCGAATCAATAAATTTGGGTTGAATACTTTACCCTCGAAAGTTATTGCGATCCCCTACACTTGTGGATTATCAAGACTAATTTCTAGCGCCGTTGCCGGGGAGCATAGCTCTATTCTTTGAGTCACTTGGGATTTATATCTGTTGATCACTATGAGGAACTTGAAAGACGAAAGAACCAAGATTTTTTCCCTCAACTACGAGGGGAGGTAAGGAACTGCCATCTAGCTCTGCACTAGATTCTCCTTCTGTTATTAGTAAGCTTGCGACACCTAAACCTGCTACTGCTATGAATTCTGATATGTCGCATGTTATTGATGATGCCACTTCTGCTATGCATGATACTTATGATGAAACTACTTCTGTGCGTGATACCACTTTGCCATTAGGTGAATTTCTTGATGAACAACTTGCTTGGGTTAGAGAGAATGAAATTATTGAAGATGCTATTATTGATGATAGTGATGATGAAAGTTCTCCCCCTGATTATGAATTACCTGCTGTTCCTGAGGGTTATGTTATGGAAGAGGAACCTGCTAGAGCTATCTTTGCTTGTAAAGATAGGTATGATCTTAAAAAGTTATTAGCTAAATGGAAGCAGCAGTCTCTTAATGCTAGAATGAAACCTGACCCTGCTTTTGCTACTTCACCTATCTGTGTTACTGATAAGGATTATGAATTCTCTGTTGATCCTGAGATTATTACTTTGGTTGAATCTGATCCTTTTTATGGCCTTGAATCTGAAACTGTTGTGGCACATCTTACCAAGTTGAATGATATAGCCACCCTGTTTACTAATGATGAGAAGTCTCACTATTATTATATCCTTAAGATATTTCCGTTCTCATTAAAGGGCGATGCTAAGACTTGGTTTAATTCTCTTGCTCCTGGTTGTGTGCGTAGTCCCCAGGATATGATTTATTACTTCTCTGCTAAATATTTCCCCGCTCATAAGAGAGTCTCCCACAAGAAGAGAGTCTCCCACAAGCTTGGGGGAGGCTTCTCCGATTACTTAATGTTTTGCCTGATCATCCTCTTAAGAAAAATGAAATACTTGATATCTTTTATAATGGACTAACCAATGCTTCCAAGGACTATTTGGATAGTTGTGCTGGTTGTGTTTTCAGGGAAAGAATAGTCGACGAAGCTAAATTACTATTGAATAATATGTTGACTAATGAAAATAATTGGACTCTCCCTGAGCCAATTCTTGAGGCAATTCCTGAACCAATTGAGCCAACTCCTGAGCCTATTCCTAAACCCACTCAGAAGAAGAGAGGTGTTTTATTTCTCAGTCCTGAAGATATGCAAGAGGCAAAGAAATCAATGAAAGAAAAAGGTATACAAGCTGAAGATGTTAAGAATTTACCACCTATTGAAGAAATACATGGTCTTAATATACCACCTGTCGAAGAACCACATTGTGTTGATAACCCAACACAGGTAGTAAAGGTAAATTCTCTCTATAGATATGATAAAGTTGAAATTCCCTCTACTAAATTTCATAGCCCATGCTTAGATGAATTTGATGACTTTATGGCTAGACAAGAAAGTTTTAATGCTTATGTAGGTAGAGAATTAAAGAACAATGCTGTCGAGATAGGACACTTGAGTGATTATATGGCTAGAGTTAAAGGTGAACTTAAACTCATTAGCAATTATGCTTCTATGGTTGCTACTCAAGCTGAGAAAGTACTTAAAGCTCAAAATGATTTGCTTGATGAATTAAATAATAAACCTGACTTTGTTGTTAGAGTGGCTACTAGAACTGGTAGAATGACTCAGGAACCTTTATATCCCGAAGGCCACCCTAAGAGGATCGAGCAAGATTCTCAGAGAAATAATTTAGAGGCACCTAATTCTTCTAAAAAGAAGAAAAAGAAAAATGATAGGACTTTGCATGCTTCTAGTGAACCTGTTGTAGACACACCTGAGAATCCCAATGACATCTCTGTTTCTGATGCTGAAACACAATCAGGTGATGAACATGAACCTAGTGATAATGTTCATGTTGATGCTCAACCTAGCAAAAACAAAGAAGTAGAGATTGAACCTGCTGTTGATCTTGATAACCCACAATCAAAGAATCAACGTTATGATAAGAGAGACTTTGTTGCTAGGAAGCATGGTAGAGAAAGAGAACCATGGGTTCAGAAACCCATGCCCTTTCCTCCTAAACCATCCAAGACAACGGATGATGAGGATTTTGAGCACTTTGCTGAAATGGTTAGACCTATCTTCTTACGTATGCGCTTAACTGATATGCTTAAAATAAATCCTTATGCTAAGTATATGAAGGATATCATTACAAATAAAAGAAAGATACCGGAAGTTGAAATTTCCACCATGCTTGCTAATTACACTTTTCAAGGTGGAATACCAAAGAAACTTGGAGACCCCGGGGTACCAACTATACCATGCTCCATTAAAGAAATTATGTTAGAACTGATTTATGTGATCTTGGAGCCGGTGTTAGTGTTATGCATCTTTCTTTATATCGTAGACTTGAATTGAGTAAGTTGACACCTACTGAAATATCCTTGCAAATGGCTGATAAATCAACTGCTATACCTATCGGTATTTGTGAGGATGTCCCTGTTGTGGTTGCAAATGTCACTATTTTAACGAACTTTGTTATTCTTGATATTCCCGAGGACGATAGTATGTCGATTATCCTTGGTAGACCCTTTTTGAATACTGCAGGGGCTGTTATTGATTGCAACAAAAGCAATGTCACTTTTCATGTTAATGGTAATGAGCATACGGTACACTTTCCGAGGAAACAATCTCAAGTTCATAGCATCAATTCTATTGGAAAAGTTCCAACTATCATTATTGGAGGTTTTGAATTTCCTCTCCCTACTATCAAGAAAAAGTATGATATTCTTATTGTTGGGGATGTTCATATCCCCGTTGAGGTAACCTAGTGTTATTTAAATTTTCTTTGGTTTCGTGTTATTCGGAATGAGTTTGTTAACAAGACTTGATCAACCTCGTTAGTGGATTCATTTTGATGATCATGAGATGGATGAAACTAGAAGGCACAACCTTCTGTACCCTCTTTTTACTTTCTGTTATTTAGAATAAATAAAGCAAAAATAGTATTATTTGTCTGTTTTCTGAATTATCCGTGTAATAAAAATATCTCGAAAATAAAAGTGCTCCAAATGCCCTGCAAATTTAGTATGATTTTTTATGGAATATTTGAGGATTTTAGGCACTAAAAACACTTCGGGAGGGGCAAGCACCAGGCCACGAGAGTGGAGGGCGCGCCCCCCTGTCTCGTGGGCCCCTAGTGGCCCCCCTCCACTTATGCCAGCACCCACACACTCCATCTTCTTCCCAAAAAATCCCCATCTAGCTCAAACACGAGTTCTAGCTCATTTTGCTGTGATTTTCGATCTCCTTGCTCAAAGCTCCATTCACAAAACTGCTTTGGGAGATTGTTGCTTGGTATGTGACTCCTCCATTGCTCCAATTAGTTTTTTTTCTAGTGCTTTATTCATTGCAAATCTTTGCTGCATAGGTGACCATGTTCTTGAGCTTGCATGTTAAATTTATGAGGTCCCAAGTAATTCTAATGCATGATATAGGCTCTAGGTACTTGTAGGAGTAGTTGCTACCAATCTTGTTTACTTTTATTCACTTTTATTTTGAAGTTACTAAAATTTCAGAAATTTTTCAGAAAAAGAAATATGTCTAGGAGAATGTACCAAGGTGGTTCCTCAGTAAAGAAAGGGCCCAGGATTGCTATACGTGAGCAAGATGTTGAACTATCGAGGGACGAAGAAGTACGGGCTTGTGAGTGGCCATCCGACGATTTTATGGTCGAAGCAGGCTTTATGGAGGAATTTGATGCGTATGTGCAAATGCTGATATGGAGGACTTCTTACATGATAAGTCTCCTCAGTACTATCAATTGACTAACTCATTTGTGCGAAGGTTTAAATATAAATGTACACGTAATTCCCCGAGTGTCCTATTTGATATCTATGATACATCTTATACCATGGACTTAGAGGATTTTACAACTGCTTGCAAACTTCCGCAGTGGGGTAATATTAATGATCCCCACAAATCTGAATTTAGAGATTTCCTTGCTAGTATTACTGTGGGAGAATCTAGGGACATTGCACAAGCTACCATAGGGAGCATTCATTTTCCTGCTATACATTATTTTGCTCTCTTCATTGCTAGATGCATTAACGGTAAAGACAAAGCATGTCATATGTGTGTCCCTGATCTTAGTGTCCTCAAGAGTGTTGTGTTAGGTAATAAAGATTACAACTTGGGGGCAATAGTTCCATGTAGGTTGCATAATAATGGTAGGGCAGGAGATTTATTTGGAGGAATTTATGCAACCCGTGTGGCAAATTATCTTGGTATAGCCCCACGAGAGGGGGATATGATGTTACCTCCTGTTTATTTAGATTATGACGCTAGTCCAACATCATTTTCTTAAGAGGAATGAACAATTCCTCCAGAATTGACTAATCTATGACAGACGTAGCGTTGTCCATGTTACTCATCCTGCTCCTCTCCTTTTTGATTACCAGGAAAAAGGAAAATATGTTGTTACTAGGGAGGAAGCAGCTAAACACGAGGGGAGAGCGGAGGCGGCTCGCCAGCATGCCACACCTCAGGAGGCATTTGCTGCTGCATCTCAGTACGACCCCAGTTACAACTACGGATATCAGCCAGGCTACCATTGGCATTAGACCAACTTAGGCCAAAAGCCTAAGCTTGGGGGAGTACGTATTTCTCACCGACTTTACATTCATGTTCACACATTATTCTAGTTGTCAGTGCTCATACTCTTTCATTGTATTATCCATGCTAGTTTAATTTTCTTTTTCTAGTTTTCTTCTTGTGTGTTTGATAAACCTTAAGAAAAACCAAAAAATTAGCTAGTTTAATTTCCATGCTTGTAGTAGAAATTAAAATGAAAACCCAAAAAGATTTCTTGTTCTTCTTCTTACTTGTTGGGAGCTTTCCCGTATAAATAGTTTTATTTCCTTTTCTTTCCTTTGGGGGTCGAGAGTAGAAGGCCATATTGAAAATGTTTAGTGGCTCTCATATGCATGATTGTTTATTTAACTTAGAGCCCATATTACTTTGTCTTCTCTCTTGAGTTGAATGCTTGCAGATTCTAGCTTAGTCCAATGCACGTGCACTATTATTATTATGCACATCGTTCGGTCGTGCAAGTGAAAGGCACCAATGATGATGTATGATGGACTGATTGAGATGAGAGAAACTGGTATGAACTCGACCTCTCTTGTTTTTGTAAATATGATGAGTTCATCGTTCCTGATTCAGCTTATTATGAAGTAAACATATTTGCAATGACATTTAGAGATTATAGTTGCTTGTGACATGCTTGATTAGCTATGAGTTATAATGGTTTATCTTGTGTGCCAACATGCTATTAGAATGATTATGATGTGGTATGATGGGATGGTATCGTCCTTTGAATGAATTGAGTGACTCGACTTAGCACATGTTCACGCATGTAGTTCAAACAAATCAACATAGCCTTCACGATATTTATGTTCATGGTAGATTATATCCTACTCATGCTTGTACTCGGTGTGAATTAATTTTAATACATGATTATGACTATTGTCGCTCTCTCAGTTGGTCGCTTCCCAGTCTTTTTCTAGCCTTCACCTGTACTAAGCGGCAATACTGCTTGTGCATCCAAACTCCTTAAACCCCAAAGTTATTCCATATGAGTCCACCATACCTTCCTATATGCGGTATTTACCTGTCGTTCCAAGTAAATTTATATGTGCCATACTCCAAACCTTCAAATGAAATTCTGTTTTGTATGCTCCAGCAGCTCATGTTTCAACTAGGGCTGCCTATATCTTCCATGCTAGGTGTGTTATTCTCAAGAGGAGTGGACTCCGCTCCTCATTCACGAGAAAGGGCCAGTAACCGGGATGCCCAGTCCCATGATCCAAAAAGATCAAAGCAAATCAATATAATTAAACAAAACTCCCCAGGGCTGTTGTTAGTTGGAGGACTCGTTGTTTCGAGCAAGCCATGGATTGATGCTTGTTGGTGGTGGGGGAGTATAAACTTTTACCATTCTATTTGAGAACTTGCTATAATGCATGTAGTATGGAAGATACAGCCATCTCATAGTTGTTGCGTTGACAGTGAAAGTATGCCGCTCAAAATGTTATTCATCTCTATTTTAAAATCGAGCTCTCGCACCTCTACAAATCCCTGCTTCCCTCTACAAAGGGCCTATCTATACTTTTATGTTGAGTCATCATCCTCTTATTAAAAAGCACCCACTGGAGAGCACACTGTCATTTGCATTCATTACTATTGGTTTATATTGGGTATGACTTGACTAGATCTCTTTTACCATGAATTACAATGTCTAGTCAGTCCTTGATCTTTAAAGGTGCTCTACATTTATGTTTTGCGGTCTTAGAAAGGGCTAGCGAGATACCATTTTTCTATATCATGTTATGATTGTTTTGAGAAAGTGTTGTCATCTGAGTTTTATTATTATGGCTCGCTAGCTAATTATGCCATTGATATGAGTAATTGTGAGACCTAGGTGTTATTGTGAGTATGGTTAGTTCATAATATTTGCTGAAACCTCAATGCTGGCTTTGCATGTTTACAACAACAAGAGCAAATAGAGTTTGTAAAAGTTTTTCTTTATCACTTTCAGTTTATCAACTGAACTGCTTGAGGACAAGCAAAGGTTTAAGCTTGGGGGAGTTGGTACGTATCCAACGTATCTACTTTTCCAAACACTTTTGCCCTTGTTTTGGACTCTAACTTGCATGATTTGAATGAAACTAACCCGGACTGACGCTGTTTTCAGCAGAACTGCCATGATGTTATTTTATGTGTATAAAACAAAAGTTCTCAGAATGACCTGAAAATGCACGGAGGCAAGTTTTGGAAAATATAAAAAATACTGGCGAAAGAATTAAGACTAGGGGGCCCACACCCTGTTCACGAGGGTGGGGGGCGCGCCCACCCCCCTGGGCATGCCCCCCTGTCTCGTGGGCCCCCTGAGGCTCCACTGACCTCAACTCCAACTCCATATATTCTGTTTCGCGGAGAAAAAAAATCAGAGAGAAAGTTTCATCGCGTTTTACGATACGGAGCCGCCGCCAAGCCCTAATCTCTCTTGGGAGGGCTGACCTGGAGTCCGTTCGGGGCTCCGGAGAGGGGGATTCGTTGTCGTCGTCGTCATCATCAACCATCCTCCATCACCAATTTCATGATGCTCACCGCCGTGCGTGACTAATTCCATCGTAGGCTTGCTGGATGATGATGGGTTGGATGAGATTTACCATGTAATCAAGTTAGTTTTCTTAGGGTTTGATCCCTAGTATCCACTATGTTCTGAGATTGATGTTGCTATGACTTTGCTATGCTTAATGCTTATCACTAGGGCCCGAGTGCCATGATTTCAGATCTGAACCTATTATGTTTTCATGAATATATGTGTGTTCTTGATCCTATCTTGCAAGTCTATAGTCACCTATTATGCGTTATGATCCGACAACCCCGAAGTGACAATAATCAGGATACTTCTCGGTGGTGACCATAGTTTGACGAGTTCATGTATTCACTATGTGTTAATGCTTTGTTCCGGTTCTCTATTAAAAGGAGGCCTTAATATCCCTTAGTTTCCACTAGGACCCCGCTGCCACGGGAGGGTAGGACAAAAGATGTCATGCAAGTTCTTTTCCATAAGCATGTATGACTATATTCGGAATACATGCCTACATTACATTGATGAGTTGGAGCTAGTTCTGTGTAACCCTATGTTATAGCTATTACATGAGGAATCGCATCCGACATAATTATCCATCACTGATCCAATGCCTACGAGCTTTTCACATCTTGTGCTTCACTTATTTACTTTTCCGTTGCTACTATTACAAATCCTACGAAACTATTATCTTTACTTTTGCCACTGTTACCTTTACTATCATACTACTTTGCTACTAAATACTTTGCTGCAGATACTAAGTTATCCAGGTGTGGTTGAATTGACAACTCAACTGCTAATACTCAATAATATTCTTTGGCTCCCCTTGTGTCGAATCAATAAATTTGGGTTGAATACTTTACCCTCGAAAGTTGTTGCGGTCCCCTACACTTGTGGGTTATCAGGCAGCATCCGGGAGTCCGAGCCGCCAAGCTCGGAAGCTCCTTTGCCCCTGGTTCTCAGATCGGGTCAGGGTTTGGACTTAAATCTACCCACCCACCCAGACACAAGTGATCTTTTCCACATTAGACGAGCCCCAAGAGACAGTACCTCACTTCTAGGCCAGATTCCTCCTTGTAATGAGCAAGGTTAAGGACTGTCGCGAGGAAGACGCAATCTCATTCCTTTGCAAAAATTGCTTGGACAAGGGAATTCTCAACGCCATAAGTCGTCGTGACATAGCACACTTTGCTGACTTGGCGGCCATAGTACAGAAGTACTGTGCGATGGAAAGCGCATGGAAAACCCAAACAAATTTGTGGGATCCTCCGGCTCTCACTAAACCCCTCGTCCAAACAAAAAAGGTGCACTCTCGCAAGTCACCCGATCCAATCACAAGGAAACAAAAGCCCACTACAGGGCATGGAACCATATTGGAGGGATGGCTCAATGGGCCATGCAAAATTCATAGTACACCGAATACCATACCAACACACAGCCTTAGAGCATGTTGGACACTCTGGCAGGTGGCTAAGAGTGGTGAGGATCTCCTCATCAACAATACCGCAGAGCACCATCCCGCGGAGAATAACAATACAGTACTGACAGTCTTCAAGACTTTTGTCTCAAATAATAGGCGTAAGCGAGCACTCCGCAGCCTCGCTGAAGTCTGCCATGTTGCAGCAGTAAATCCATGGAACGACACGGCCATAACCTTCAATGCCAGGGACAAACCTCAATTCTGAATAGTCCGAGCACCAGCCGCTTTGGTCCTTAGTCCAACTGTGGACGGCTTCCGGCTTACTAAAGTGCTCATGGACGGTGGCAGCGGATTAAACCTCATCTACGAGGAAACTCTCAACAAAATGGAAATAGACAAGAGCCGCATTGAGCAAAGCAGCACGACCTTCAGAGGAATCATCCCTAGTCGGGAGGCGCGATGTGCGGGAAAAATCACACTAGATGTGGTATTTGGCACGCCAGAGAATTATAGGTCCGAAGAAATCACATTCCAAGTGGCCCCGTTCAGTAGTGGATACCACGCCCTTCTAGGGTGGGATGCATTCACGAGCTTCCAAGCCATACCCCATTACGGGTACATGAAGCTCAAGATGCCTGGGCCCAATGGAATCATCACTCTAGCTAGTGATCCGGACATAGCACTCCGTGCTGAAAATAAAACCGCCTCACTAGCCCTCGAGGCATTATCCGAAGCTCTCGCGTCCGAAGAACTAACTGCGTTGCACTCCAAAGTGGACAGGGACGAAGTGATACTCGACAAACAACCCAAGTCCAGCTCTTTTAAACCAATGGACGAAATAGTCAAATTCCAGGTCCATCCAACGGACCCTACAAAAACAGCATCCATTGGGGCATAGCTGAACCCCACAATAGACACCGCACTGCGAGAGTTCTTGCGTGAGAATTGGGATATCTTCGCTTGGCATCCTTCAGACATGCCAGGTATCCCACGCGGGCTGGCCGAGCATAGCCTAAACATACTAAAGGGATACAAGCCGTTCAAGCAAACTCTTCGGTGCTTTTCAAAACCTAAGCGACAAGCCATGGGAGAAGAGCTAGCCAAGCTACTCAAAGCCGGATTCGTCATAGAAATAAAACATCCGGACTGGCTAGCAAACCTGGTGATTGTACCAAAGAAGGACAAATCCTGGCGCCTATGTGTTGATTTCAAGGACCTTAATAAGGCTTGCCCCAATGATCCCTTCCCCCTCCCTTGCATCGATCAAATCATCAACGCTACCGCAGGACACGACTTGTTGTGTTTCCTCGACGCATACTCCGGATACCATCAAATCAAGATGGCGGAGTCCGATCAAGCCACAACGGCATTCATCACTCCATACGGCCCCTTCTGTTTTAACACCATGCCTTTCGGGCTCAAAAACGCCGGTGCAACCTATCAACTCATGATTCAGACATGCCTGGAAACACAAATCGGCAAAACAGTGGAGGCATACGTATATGATGTGGTCATCAAAACCAGACACGTCGAATCCTTAATAGACGAATTGAGGCTTACGTTCGACAATCTCTGAACATATGACATCAAGCTCAATCTGGAAAAATGCGTCTTCAGCACACCTGCCGGAAAGCTCTTAGGCTTCATTGTTTCCAATAGAGGAATTGAAGCAAATCCGGCTAAAATCCGAGCTCTGTCACAGTTGGCTACCCCAACAGACCTCAAGCAAATCCAGAAATTAACTGGATGCGTGGCTGCCTTAAGCCGCTTTATCTCCCGATTAGGAGAAAAGGCACTACCTCTCTATCGCCTTCTTCGACGCACCGAACACTTCAAGTGGACGGATGCGGCTACGGCCGTACTGGAAGAAATAAAGGAACTCTTGGCCAGCAATCCAATCCTGGCCGCACCAAATATCAGCGAGCCCATGTTGTTATATATAGCTTCAACACACCAGGTTGTAAGCGCAGTGCTCGTCGTCGAACAAGAGACAGACGGACATAAGTTCCCGCTTCAAAAGCCGGTATACTACGTATCCACCGTCCTCACTCCATGCAAATCACGATACCCACATTATCAAAAGATAGCATACACGATCTTCATGGCATCCTAAAAACTACGACACACTTTCAAGAGTGTTCAATTACGGTGGCCTCAGAAGTACCACTCAACGATATAATAAATAACCGCGATGCCACGGGCCAGATTGCTAAATGGGCTATCGAGCTCCTCCCATTCGACATAACATACAAACCACAGCGAGGCATTAAATCGCAAGTACTGCCTGACTTCGTCGCCGAATGGACAGAAGCCGAACTCCCTAAAGAGTACGACGTGTACTCCAATTGGATCATGCACTTTGACGGCTCTAAGATGCTAGCTGGTCTGGGGGCAGGCGTTGTCCTGACATCCCCCACCGGAGATACAGTCCAATACGTACTCCAAATACTATACACAGATTCCAACAATGCATCCAAATATGAGGCTCTGTTGCATGGTCTTCGGATGGCAGTCTCCATGGGCATTCAACGCCTAGAAGTGCATGGGGATTCGAACCTCACAATATCTCAAATAAATAGAGATTTTGATGCCAAGGACCCAAAAATGGCGGCCTACCGCAATGCCGTCCTCAAAATGTCATCTCGGTTCGACGGGCTCGAATTCCACCATGTGGTCCGAGAAAACAATCAAGCGGCGGATATCCTCGCCCGCATCGGCGCTAAGCGCGAAGCCGTCCCACCTAATATCTTCTTGGAAAGGCTGTTCAAGCCATCCGTGGTGTGGGAAGGGGAGACCGGCAATACCAGTCCGGATCCAAACACAACCCCAGATCCCGAACACTCTGACGCAATTGGAGGCTCCGCCACCGAAATAAAACCTTCGGCCCACGTAATTATGGTTGTCCTCGCCCCGTGGACAGAACCCTTCTTAGCCTACCTATATAGGCAAGAACTCCCTGAGGACCAAAATGAGGCACGTTGCATTGTGCAGCGTTCTAAAGCCTACAAGGTCCACGAGGGAGAGCTTTATAATAAAAGCACGACTGGAGTGCTCCAAAGGTGCATCTCCGAAGAGGAAGGATGGTAGCTTTTGGCAGAAATTCATGCTGGAATCGGTGGCCACCACGCCGCCGCTCGGGCCCTCGTAAGCAAGGCCTTCCGTGCAGGTTTTTACTAGCCGACAGCCCGAGCAGACGCACAGGACCTCGTCCAACTTTGCGTCGGCTGCCAGCTTTTTGCAAATCAAAGCCATATGCCACCTACCACTCTCCAAACAACCCCCATAACTTGGCCCTTTGCGGTCTGGGGGTTCGATATGGTTGGACCCCTTAAAGGAGGAAGCCATAAGAAAAATACTTGTTGGTCATGGTAGATAAATTCACCAAATGGATAGAGGCCAAACCAATTAAAACGGCCGAATTCGGACCGGTGATAGACTTTATATCTAGAGTCGTACACAGTTATGGTGTCCCCCACAGCATCATCACTGATAATGGCTCCAACTTCACAGCCGACGAGATGAAAACCTGGTGCGGCAAAATGGGCATTAAGCTCGATTATGCCTCTGTCTATCACCCCCAAACAAATGGTCAAGTCGAATGAGCAAATGGTCTTATTATGAGTGGCATCAAGCCCAGACTAGTGCGATCCTTGAAGGAATCAGATATGCACTGGGTCGAGGAGCTCGACTCCATACTATGGGAGCTGCGGACCACGCCAAATCGCACCACCGGATATACACCATTTTTTATGGTGTACGGCGCAGAGGCAGTACTACCCTGCGATATCATTCATGACTCACCTTGAGTGCACATGTACGAAGAAAGATAGGCCGAGCTAGATCGGCAGGACAGTTTAGATGCCCTGGAGGAGGAGCGTGACGTTGCACTGGCCCGTTCCGCATTCTATCAGCAGCAGGCTCAAAGGTATCAAAGCAGAGACATACAGGCCAAAACTTATAACGTTGGCGTACTTGTTCTACGCCTACCGGAGAAGAAAAAGGACAAGATCAAGCCCAAGTGGGAGGGTCCCTTCATCATTGATAAAGTTCTCACCGGAGGAGCGTATCGTCTGCGTGACGCCTCAGATAACCGACTTGAGCCGAACCCATGGAACGCGGCCAGACTCTGAAGATTCTACGCCTAGTGCCAAACTCTATGTTCGTCTCCCTACCTCCGCCTTTTTTTAAAGTTATGTCCTCCTTCTTTCTTTCCTTCCTTTTTCTATATATAGCCTTAAAAGCCTTAAGTGTGCCTCGATCACACACTCCTGCCGCGCTATGTGTGCTCAATATACCTGGGGGCTTCTTATACAGAAGCTTAACATAATTATCTTATGGGTTTTATGCCCACCACATATGCGTCACTTCTACATATGTGCCTTTTTTTGCCATTATATGCATCGATATGACTTAAGTTTTGGCCAAGCTGGGTTGTCTGGCTCTTGTGTTTATGCCCTACGTTCCTGTTAATTCGGCTAGGGGATAAGGGGAGCACCTCTGCGATTGTTACTGCCGGGTCAGCCGGATGTGTACCTCGGACTGGGTGAAGCCGAAAGCTAGCGTTCTTAAGGGAATATTTGATTGGTGAACATAAGATGTCTCTTACTTATTTCAATACATGCCCCCAGATGTTTATATCCTGCGTCGCTTTTCGCAGTTCGGACATGCACACTAATGCATGCATACCCAGGGAAAGGAACCCTTAAAGGAACTATTATCCCTGGAAGATGTTTCTTACTATCCATGTAATATAACATAGCTAGTTGGGTACTTGTCTGTTCAAGCACTTATGACCCCTACGCCTGGTTTCCACGCATACCCCGGTTTTTTCATAGCTAAGCGGGTATTCGGATACACTCCGGACTGTCGGATCCGGAGGTTGAAGCGAAAAGGACCACCATGACAAATGATTTACAATCCGGCTAGGGACAAAATATGTCATTTGAAGTACACAGTCACTTAGACTGACTAAATTCTTCTTCTATACCATCCAACAGGCTGTCTAGCCTACAATCCTGTTGGTAATACTTTGCGGCTAATGCTACCTGGTCATATACCAGACTAACGGGGACCTCTTTCCCATCTGACCCTACAGGTCTGACCTCGGCCATGTGGTTCGGGTCAGCCTTGGTGTATCACGTCTTCACCATGGCCCAGGCTTCCCTTGCACCTTGTCGTAGGCCGATATCTTCCATAATCGGAAGCTCCGCCATGCTCCCTTGAGCATCTCCACAAGCTCTCCCATGCTTTGGGCAGGGATGCAAAAGGCCACAAGGCCTAGGCAATACCCTGCATCACCTACCGAATTTGTCCGTGCTTCTTCGCCGAACTTTATAAAGTTTCATTCGAGCACTTACTAAAAATGTCACATCGAAGCTTCTTATTCTCCTTCACGGAGTGAGCAAGCTGGGCCCGAACATCTTTTAATTCAACGTCCAGCCGGGTCTTCGCGTCCCGGAGATCATTTTTCTCCCGTATAACCTTTGTAAGCACGCGCTCACCAGCCTTTAGCTATCATTGAGTATGTTGCTCATCCTCTGATACGATCTCCGGATTACCTTCGGGATTGTCTGCAAAATCTATTATTAGATTTGCACGCATGCCGAATACTAACTGGTATATGTCAATACACTCTTTTTGATTAAATATAAGTATTACCTGATGGGGCCTTCTTGGACTCCTCCATTCCGGCAACTGCAGCCCGTAGCTGGGCTTTGCACTCTTCCAGCTATTGAGACAACTAGGTATTCTTCTTCGTGAGAGCCTATGAATACAATGATCCTTAAATCAGTTGCACCAGCTATTTCAAGTCTCAGGGGCTACTGATATACATAATTATCAGAATTTCTTACCTGTATGTCATTTGCATATTGGTCCATGGCTCTGGCAAGGCCATCTTGAGCGGCTCGGATGTACACATCTCTTGAGTTGAAGGCATTGAACGCCTCTTTGGAGAAACTAGGGTCACGGAGTACGGCCCGGCAACGCCTGTGATTCATGGCACTCTCCACTTCGGAATTCGTAGCAGATAGTCTATCCCATCCTCTGTAGGAGGATCATCCGGCATCGTCCCCACGTTAGCCTCTGCCCCTATGTCCGGCTCTGGAGTCCGGCTAGTGGAGGCATGGCCAGTAGGCTCTCCGGACACAGTCCGGCGAGCATTTTTTTTTGCCAGGAGCCACAGACGTTATTATATTTTTAAGATTATAATCACGGAGCAAGGTTTTAATCATACCTCTGCGACGGCGTCTTAGTCATGACCGCCTTCCTTTTGAGCCTACCCGGCTTTGGTGCCCCTTATTGATGAGTCACCACAGGTTCGGCCCGGTGCCCCGATGGCCTTCCCTGTAAGACACAATATATGTGCGGTGGGTAAGATGCAAAGAAGGGATCCTTCTAGGAAGTTGGGACTCCGGTTTTACTTACATGCGATGCAGGGAGTAGGCCAGGGTAATCGGCTATGATGGCCACCAAGGCGCCATCGCGGCTTAGCTGATAGAATGCCCTGTCAATAAGCTCCACAAATACGTCTGGATCTTCTTCGAGTCCGGGGTCGAGGGCCCGGTCGGGGTCCTCTGGCTGTGGAGACGGGCTGTGGACCTCCCTCATAGCTTTTCGCAGTTCCTGCTATGAATTGGCAAGGTAAGTATTTGTGATGAAGAATGCGGGAAAGACTGGAATAAAAGATAGCAGCTCACCCAACTTGGGGGTTGTACATGGAGAATCCATCCCGTGGCTTAATACGGATGAACTCCTCTTCTTCCCCTTTGTACAAATCAGGAGTATTTTCATCAGAGCGGCGGCGGAGTCCGGAACTTTACGGCCGCAACGGGTGGCATCGTCTTCTCCATTGAAGTGCCACATGGGTTTCCCCCGATATTGAAGTGGTTGCACTCCCTGCATTATACATGTTGACATAACCTCAATTATTGTCAGTCCTGATTTGGCCAGCATCTTTATCCTGTCCATCAGGAAAAGGACCTCTCTGGTATCTTCCTCCTGGGGGCTCCGGGGGCGCCAGCTGTGCGTTTCTTCAACGGGGCATTTGCAAACTCAGGAAGGCCCAACCGAATAGGGTACGGAAGGGGGACGTCCTCCATATAAAACCACTCCGAAGGCCAGTCTTCGGATGTCTTCTTCGGAGTATTGGCAAGTATCCGGTCATGGCAATGCGCCATATTTTGGCTCCGCCCACTTGATATATCGACCCCTCCTGAGTGCGGGGTACGAGGAAGAATAGCCTCTTCCATAGCTCGAAATGAGCTTCGCGGCCCAAAAATAGCTCGCAGAAGGCGACATAGCCTGCTATATGTAGTATGGAGGCATGAGTAAAGTTATGCAGCTGGAGGCCGTAGAACTCCAGGAGCCCGCGGAGGAACGGATGGATTGGAAATCCGAGAACCCTCAGCAAATAAGGGACAAAGCATACCCGCTCCCCCTTGGATGGGTTGGGAAAACTCTCCGCTTGCTCCCCGCCATTATAAGTGGCTAGTCCGGCTCGGACGGGGACCATGTACGCGGGCGGGAGAAACCCCTGGGTATGCAACTCTACCAATCGGCTATGGGGGACAGAACACTTCTCCCAATCGCCTGGCTTAGTGCTACGGGAGCGAGAGCAGGAGCTGCAACGGCCGGCCATGATGGGATGGCTTCTTTCGGGCGCGCTCTGATGAATACTCGCTGGGGGAGGATGGTGTGATTTGGATCTGAGGATCCCCGTCTCTTTAAATAGACGATTTACTTACATGGTCAGGGTGGCAAATGTAAAAATGCCCCGACTTCTCGCATTCGCTCGACACATGGAGATAGCCATTATTAAAGCACAGAAGCCAAGGAGTGCAACATTAATGGGAAGCCGGACACTGCTTGTTACAACAGGTACTCCGGGATTTTGGAGAAAAACCCGCCTTGCAATGCCGAAGACTATCTGCGCGTCGGACTCATCGTCATTGAAGCCTGGTTCGGGGGCTACTAAGGGAGTCCTAGATTAGGGGGTCCTCGGACAGCCGGACTATATACTTTGGCCGGACTGTGGGACTATGAAGATACAATATTGAAGACTTCGTCCCGTGTCCGGGTGGGACTCTCCTTTGCATGGAAGGCAAGCTTGGCAATTCGGATATGTAGATCTCCTTCTCTGTAACTGACTCTGTGTAACCCTAGCCCCCTCTGGTGTCTATATAAACCGGAGGGCTTAGTCCGTCGGCCAACAACAATCATAATCATAGGCTAGCTTCTAGGGTTTAGCCTCTATGATCTCGTGGTAGATCAACTCTTGTAATACTCATATCATCAAGATCAATCAAGCAGGAAGTAGGGTATTACCTCCATCAGGAGGGCCCGAACCTCGGTAAACATCGTGTCCCCTGCCTCCTATTACCGTTAGCCTTAGACGCACAGTTCGGGACCCCCTACCCGAGATCCGCCGGTTTTGACACCGACACTCGCCGTCGTCCACCGCCCTGGTGCTCTCCGTGCAGTGTGGTCAATGTGGTCAAGGAACGACTTCCATCGGAAGAGTACTATACGTGGAGAGGCTGACAGCTGGGTCCACGACGGCCGCAAGGAAGTGCCTCCTTATTACGCGCAAAATAATTATTCCTCCACCTGACAGCACGGACCCACCGGACGTGCCACAGTATTTTGTGAAAAAATTGTTTCCCCCCTGACTGCTAGGACCCACCAGCTACATCTTCGCATGCAAGGAAGTGTGTCTGGGAAACAAAACGATTCGCCCCCCTGACTGCTAGGACCCACCAGCTACATCTTCGCACGCAAGGAAGTGCCTGACAGTCAGGACCCACCTAATCGAAGCATATGTAGCATTGTCATTCTGGTCGCGAACGTGTACGTACATACTGGTCGATGTAGAGGCGTGCATGTGTTGTTGTAGAGGCGCGCATGTGTCATAGTAGAGGCACGCACGTAGCATGTACACGTACGTACAACGGCCAGGGTGCAAGAAAGTAAATACGGCCACGTACGTACATACGGGCGGGGTCTCGAACGCCTACTCGCGCATACATACGGCCAGGGCTCGTGTACATGGCTGGGTCGGAACAGAGAAACTGCGTCGTTGTCATGTTCATGGGGAGGCAACGGAATGCGTCGTGTTCATCAAGAGGAAATGGAATGCGTCATGTTCATCAGGAGGCAACAGAACGCGTGGGAGCCAACCGGCTTGGACGGAACAGGCGATGGAAACGAGGCCTGGTGTACCGCAGAACGGAGGAAACAGCCTCGTGTTCGACTGGCCACGTTCGAAACGGGGTCTTGCTCATCGGGAGGGGTCTGGCGTACCGCAAAACGGAGGAAACGGACTTGCGTTGGACCTCCTATGGTCGAAACGGGGTCCTGTTGATAGGGAGGGGTGTGGCGTACCGCAAAACGGAGGAAACAAACTTGTGTTGGAGCGCTACGGTCGAAACAGGGGTCTTGTTCATCGGGTGGGATGTGGCGTACTGCAAAACGGGACTCCACGAGATACTGTTCATCTCCACCATCGACCTCCTCCAGCCTCCACGGGTTACTGTTCATCCACCGTCGACCTCTTCCAGCCTCCACCTGCGACTGTTCATCCACGGGCTCCTGTTCATCCAGCCTCCAGCACGCGCTACTCCGCCGGCTACTGTTCAACCACCCCTCTCCATGGGCTCCTGTTCAACCACCCCTTCATGGGATATTGTTCATCCACCCCTCCACCGTCTACTGTTCATCCAGCCCTCCATGGGGTAGTCCTGTTCATCTAGCCCTCCACGGGGTCCTGTTCATCCAGCCCCAACTGACTCGATCGATCGGGGTCCTGTTCATCCACCCCCACCGCTCACTGTTCATCCAACCCCCCTCCCCCGCCGCCGCAACGCTCACTGTTCATCCAGAGGCATCATCGATCGGCTTCAGTTAGCAGCAGTAGCGAAGGAATCGCTCGATCGGGTTCAGTTAACGGCCATCGATCGATCGCTCGGGTTCAGTAACGCGTAGCCTGCAGTACAATCGCTCGGGTTCAGTTGGAGCCCAATGCCTCGCTCGGGTTCAGTTAGAGCTAACGCCTCACACACACGCGCGTACGTGTATGAGAGAAACATGCATCGCTCGGCCCCCGACCACCCACCATAACCGGGAACTCGCCAAAATTTTCCTCGCCCTCGCTTCTACCATAGTTTTTTCCGTCATGGATGGCCCAAAGAATGTCATGCAGCTGCGTCTCCGGCCCGCCCAGGACTAAAAGCCCACTTTCTGTCATGATTTTTTGTCATAGAAGTAGGAGCCCACAACATCTATGATGATACCGGGTATTGTCACAATTATCGTCATAGAAGTGTCATAAGTATGACAGAAATTTTTTTCGTTCGGCCCAAAATGTCATGGATGTGTCTTTTTTTGTAGTGGTAGGCATCTAGGGTTTAGCCATTACAATCTCGAGGTAGATCAACTCTTGTAATCTTCATACTCTTCGAATATAATCAAGCAGGAGTAGGGTTTTACCTCCTTTAAAAGGGCCCGAACCTGGGTAAACACTGTGTCCCCCGGTCCCCTGTTACCATTGATCCTTAGACGCATAGCTTGGCCCCCCACCCGAGATCTGCCGGCTTTGACATGGACATTGGTGCTTTCATTGAGAGCTCTATCGTGCTGTCTACAAAAGTGATCTATGGCTCGCCTAGTCATCAACGACAATATCACTTCTGGAAGGTGCCTGGCTTCTGGGCAGACCCTCCGGTTCGGCGGTTTCACCATAGGAGCTTGCACAGCCATCGAGCCTGCAACACCGCCTACGGCCGCCAGAAACCATCTTCGCGTCAGCCCCAAGTACTCCGAAAAGTTGGATCCGGTGGATGTTTTGTCTTTAAACGAACTGCTGGACCGCATCGCCACCCTGGGGGTCTCAACGAAGTATGATCGGATCGGGCTCAAGTCCGACCAGAGGGAAATTAATCACCCGCCAATCACCCACCTCGTAGCAGTCATTGAGGAACCGGCCAAAGACACTTCCCTCCCTATATTGAAGACCAAGTATGTTTGGGTCTCCGAATCCCCTGAGCCGAATACTCCCCCTTTGGACAGGACCTCACACCCTCCGGACTCTGGCTCAAGCATAGGATTATAGGAGCCCTTGGGCCTCCCAAACCCGAACCGGTCGCTTCGGAGACCTTTCAAGCTCCGAATACAGAGGTGGGACCGGATCTAAAATTTAAAACACCCACCCACCACAATCCATATTCTCCAAGCAACTCATGTCCTTCAGACATATACGACCTGATGTATGTGCCGGAGCAACCTCAAGAAACGGTCCACCACTTTCGGGCCAGATTCCTACTTGTTAAAAACAGGATCCAAGGCTGCCCGGACGACGATGTAGTTTCGGTCTTTCATCGCAACTGCACTGACGAGGGTATATTGAATGCCCTCGATTGTCGCCACATACAAAGCTTTATGGAACTATCATAAGTAGTGCAAAAGTATTGTGCAATGGAAATCACATGGAGGGCCCAAAAAACTCAATTGGAGCCCGCTACCTTTAAGCAGTGCGGCCCGGACTAAACGGATACATCCTGGCGGGTCACTCGACCACCAGTCCATGGGAAGGAAAAATAAACCCTTCATGGGACACAGGTCCGTTCTTGACGAACTCCTGGACAAGCCCTGCCTGATACACGCCACTCCGCGTACAGTCCCAACCCATAGCCTCCGAACATACCGGGTACTCCGACAAGTAGCAAAAAGAGGAGAGGCTATACTCACCACCATTCCAGAGAAATACTCTCCGGAGAGGGACAACTTTAGCGTCCTCACTGTATTTGAGACCTTTTCTTCGAACAATCGGCACAAACGGGCGCTCCGCGACCTCGCTGAAGTCCACCAAGTTACCGCACTGAGCCCATGGAACGACACGACAATAACCTTTACGGCCGAAGATGAACCAAAGGCTCGGTTAGTCCGAGCACCTGCTGCCCTAGTACTAAACCCCATTGTGGATTGTTTTTGGCTTACTAAAGTGCTCATGGACGGTGGCAGTGGGATTAACCTCATCTATGAGGACACGCTCGATAAAATGCAGATGGACAGATCACACATTGAGCAAAGCAATACCACCTTTTGAGGCATTATCCCCAGTCGAGAAGCACGATGCTCTGGGAGAATTAAACTGGATGTGGTATTCGGCACGCCCGAAAGCTATTAATCCGAAGAGTTGCTCTTTCATGTGGTCCCCTTCAATAGTGGGTATCATGCCATCCTCGACCAGGACACTTTCTCACGCTTCCAAGCTACACCCCATTACGGGTATATGAAGCTCAAAATGCCAGGACCAAATGGAATCATCACAATTTCGAGCGACCCGGACAAAGCCCTTCGTGCCGAAAACAAACTGCTTCCTTGGCCCTCGAGGTGCTACCCGAAGCCCTAGCGACAGAGGAATTAACCACCCTACAGTCCATGATGGATAGGGATGATGTGATTCTCGATAAGAGATCCAAATCCACCTCTTTTAAGCCAGCCAACGAAATAGTCAAATTTCAAGTGCACCCGACGGACCCTAACAAAACAACATCTATCCGAGCAAAACTGGATCCGGTCGTGGACACCGCCATACGTACATTCCTGTGCGAGAATTGGGATATCTTTGCTTGGCACCCTTCAGACATGCCCAACATCCCACGAAGACTGGCCGAACACAGTCTCAATGTAATCAAGGGATTCAAACCCGTCAAGCAAACACTACAGCAATTCTCTGAACCCAAGCGTCATGCCATGGGAGAAGAGCTAGACAAGTTGCTAGCGGCTGGGTTTATTAGAGAAATTAAACATCTGGATTGGTTAGCCAACTTGGTTATGGTACCAAAGGACAAATCCTGGCGCCTGTGCGTCAATTTCAAGGACCTCAACAAGGCTTGCCCTAAAGACCCCTTCCCATTGCCTCGCATCAATCAAATTATTGACGCAACGGCAGGGCACGATTCTTTGTGTTTCCTTGACGCATATTCCGGATACCATCAGTTTAAGATGAAGGAATCGGACTAGGCCGCAACCGCATTCATCACCCCTTACGGTCCCTTCTGCTTTATCTCCAAATTTGGAGAAAAAGCACTACCACTCTATAAGCTATTACGACACACTAACAACTTCAAATGGACGGACGCTGCCATAGCCGGACTGGAAGAAATTAAAACCCTTCTTGCAAGCAACCCAATCCTGGCTGCACCAGGTGCTGGAGAGCCCATGTTATTATATATTTCGGCAACTAACCAAGTAGTTAGCGTTGTGCTCGTCGTCGAACAAGGGGAAGAGGAACATAATTTCCCCACCCAAAAACTAGTCTATTATGTATCGAAGGTCCTTACACCTTGCAAATCCCGATACCCCCACTATCAGAAGATAGCCTACACAGCCTTCATGGCATCCCGTAAACTGCGACACTACTTTCAATAGTGTTCGATCACAATGGCATCTGAAGTACCACTCAATGACATTATCAATAACAGGGACGCCACTAGCCAAATGAGCCACCGAGCTTTTACCGTTCGAAATAGTATACAAGCCATGTCGGGCTATTAAATCCCAGGTGTTGGCCGACTTTGTCGCTGAATGGATGGAAGCCAAACTCCCTAAAGAGTATAGATCATAATCCAATTCGATTATGTACTTTGACGGCTCTAAAATGCTGGCCGGACTAGGGGCTAGCGTCATCCTAACATCCCCTACTAGGGACACAGTCCGCTGTGTACTACAAATTATGTATATGGACTCCAACAATGCAGTCGAATATGAGGCACTGCTACATGGTCTTCGCATGGCTGTCTCCATGGGTATACAACGCCTGGAGGTGCGTGGTGATTCCAACCTCACAATATCCCAGGTCAATGGAGAGTTTGATGCAAAGGACCCAGAAATGGTGGTATATCGAGACGCCATATTAAAAATATCAGCTCGTTTTGAAGGACTTGAGTTTCATCACGTCGCCCGAGAGAGTAATCAGGCAGCCAACATCCTCGCTCGTATGGGCGCTAAGTGCGACCTTGTGCCACCTAACACCTTTATGGAAAGGCTCTTTAAGCCATCCGTAGTGTGGCAGGGTGAGAGCAGAGAAGGCAATACGGACCTGATCACACCCCTAGCTGCCGAAGACAATGCAGCCACCGTCGGAGATCTGGATATCGAGATAACACCCTCTGCTCATGAGATCATGGTGGTTATTGCTCCCTGGACCAAACCATTCCTGGCCTACCTTAATAGGCAGGAGCTTCCCAACGATCAAAATGAAGCTCGGTGCATAAATCGGCGCTCTAAAGCCTTTAAAGTACATGGGGGTGAATTCTCCAAAAGAAGTACTGCCGGAGTCCTTCAAAGGTGTATCTCCGAACAGGAGGGAAGGAAACTCTTGGCAAAAATACATGTTGGTCTCGGCGGTCATCACGCCGCAGCTCGAGCCCTCATAAGCAAGGCGTTCAGGGTAGGTTTTTTCTGGCCTACAGCTCGAGCAGACGCTCAAGCCCTTGTCCAACATTGCGTGGGTTGTCAGCTTTTCACCAATCAAAGCCACATGCCTCCCACCGCATTAAGAACAATCCCCATTACTTGGCCCTTCGCGGTTTGGGGGCTTGATATGGTTGGACCCCTTAAAGGGGGAAGCCACAAAAATAAATACTTGCTGGTAATGGTAGATAAATTCACTAAGTGGATAGAGGCCAAACCGGTAGAAACAGCTGAGACGGGGCCAGTGATTGACTTTATTTCCGGTGTAGTCCACTGTTATGGTGTCCCGCACAGTATCATCACCAATAATGGCTCCAACTTCATAGCTGATGAGGTGAAAACTTGGTGCGCTAAGTTGGGCATTAAAATCGACTACGCATCCGTATACCACCCTCAAATAAACGGCCAAGTCGAAAGGGCCAATGGTCTGATCATGAGTGGCATTAAGCCCAGACTAGTGCGCTCTTTATGAGAATCAGACAAGCACTGGGTTGAGGAACTCGATTCTGTACTCTGGGGTCTCTGGACCACGCCCAATCGAACGACTGGATACACACCCTTCTTTATGGTGTATGACGAAGAGGCTGTATTGCCCTGCGACATTATTCATGACTCACCTAAACTGTGCATGTACGAAGAGAGAGAAGCCGAACTAGATCGGCATGATGACCTAGACGGACTCGAAGAGGAGCGCGATGTTGCTAAAGCCTGTTCCACATTTTATCAACAATAGGCCAGGCGTTACCAAAGCAGAGAAGTGCGGGCTAAGACATACAATGTCGAGGAACTTGTTTTACGCCTCCCGGAAAAGAAAAAAGGACAAGCTCAAACCAAAATGGGAGGAGCCCTTCATCATAGATGAAGTTCTTACTGGAGGAGCCTATCCCCTTCGCAATGCAGCGAAAACTTGCCTTGAGCCGAACCAATGGAACGCTGCCCGGCTCCAAAGATTCTACGCATAGTTCGGCCTCCTTAGGTTTCATTTTAACTAGGTCTTTCTTTCCTTTTTTTCTCTCCCTTTTCGATTTTTTCCTTTTCTTATCAAATGTATGTTCGGATCAATCGCATTATTCGGGGTGCACATCTTTAAATGTATACACCCCACCATACATGGGGGCTTCTTTAAATGAAGCATTTTATTGAAAGCTTATAAGCTTCCTTTGTCCATGACGGTTGTTGCTTCTGCCATTTTATGCACCTCTATGACTTAAGTTTTTGCCAAGATGGGTTGCCTTGCTCCTGTGTTTATACCCTATGTTCCCGATTGTTCGGCTAGGGTGTAAAGGGAGTACTTCTGCGATTGTTACAACCTGGTTATCCGGACCTGTACCTCAGACGGGTGAAGCCGAAAGCTAGCATTCTTAAGGGAATAATTGGTCTGCATGTATACAACAGGCTGTTTTTGGAACAACTACGAAATTGGCTGCCTGTACTTCAGATACGAGCCTAGGCATGCATCATTTAGCATGCTCACCCAAGGAAAGGAACCCCTAACGGAACTATTTTTCTTGGAAGATGTTTCTTATATTAAATAGTAATATAACATAACTCCCCGAACATATTTTATCTATTCGAGCAATATGACCGGATGGCCTGGTTTCTGATGATACTAAATGTTTCTTAGTTAAACACAATATATGGAAACACTCCAACTTCTTGGTTCGGAGGTGGAAGCCAAAGATCTGCGATGACAAAAAAAATTCTAAGTTCGGCAGGAGATAAGTTCAGTCATAAAGTACATTGATACATAGAATCGAAAGCCTACTCTCTTTCTATGCCATCTAATAGGCTATCTAGCTTACAATCTTGTTGCGAATATTTCACCGCTATCATCTTGGTCATATACCAAGCTTACAGGAATTTCCTTCCCGCCGGGTCCTTGAGATCCAACTCGAGCCATATGATTTGGATCGAGTCCGGTGTAGCGTGTCTTCACCATGGCCCATGCCTCTCGTGCACCTTCACGACATGCGGACGTCTTCCACAGCTCGAAGCAACGCCAAGCACCCTTGACCAGGTCTACTAACCCCTCCATGCTTTCCGGAGGGGCATCGGATGGCCATAAGGCTTTGGACATATTCTTCATGGCATTCCGGGCACACTCATGCAGCTTTGACAGTTCTTTTAGAATGTCGCTTTGAAGCCCGGACACTTGCTCCTCGTGGCGGCCGGTCAATATGCCTATATAAACCGAACTATAACATTCCGTATTATATGATTATATCAATACTTCGGATGGTTCAAAATTCATACCGAATATGCCGCCCTTTAGCTTTTGATTTTCCTGTTGCGCCTCCAAGAGTTGAGCCTTTAATCTCTTTATCTCTTCAGCCTGCTTCTTCATTTCTTCTTCTAGTTTTTTATCTTTTCCCCTAGTTATTGGGCACTCTTGATTTCTTCAAGCTCTATGACAGCAGCATTTAGCTGTGTCCGGCTTGTCTCGAGCTCCTAGGACAATGTGTTGTTCTTCTCCTTAAGAACCTGCGGTCATAAGCAATCCTCAAATCGGTTAGTTCCTACCGCTTTAAGCCTCAGGGGCTACTGGTATCTATATATAAGATTTGCATAAATTTTTCACCTAGATATCCTTGGAGAACAGGCGAGAAACACCCGTAAGTCTATCCCGGGCAGCTCGGATATACGCGCCCACGGTGTTGAGAGCAGTAAGCTCTTCTTCCGAGAAGATCGGGGCATGCAGGATATCTTTTAAGCGACAGTGATTCATCGCGCTCTCCACCTCAGAGTTAGTGACGAACATCTCATCCGGATCTTCCTGAGGTGGCTGAGATGGCGCCACCCCTATATGCACCCTCGTCCTAGTTGACAAATTCGGCATCGCATTGGCCGTGGCTCGACTTGCTGGGATCTTTGGCACGGTTCACCGTATACCCCTCCTGAGATAATAAAGGGAGGATGAAGATGATAATTCGGCTTTACACCCAAGTATGAAATAAGGAATATACCTTTTTGGTGATGGAGCAGGCTCAGTGGCGCTCCTGGCCTCCTTTTGCTTTGCATGACCACCCCTTGAGGGTGTCGTCCTTCTTCTTGTTGCCCGACCTTGGGTATGGTTCGCTGAGCGCCGATCCTGTGAAATATGGCCCAGTGCGGAGAATAAGTTATGAGCAGTAATGTCACTCTTTTTTTATTTCCGAACACTTACCTTAACGAAGGGGTGGAGATGGGGGTAATCGGCCATGATGGCTACTTCCGAGCCATCAAGGCTCTCCTGGTAATAGACTCCGTCTTCAAATTCCACAAATATATCTTGATCCTCCTGGAATCTGGGGTCTTCATGATGTGTGTGGTCTTCTGGTTGGGGAGGCGGGCAATAGATGTTCTCGACTACCTTCCTCCATGACTATTTTGAGTTAACCAGAGTATTCAGTTAATGCACCTCAATGATAAAAAAGGTGTTGAATGACTAAACTTACCCAGTCAGCGGGGTTGTACATGGAGAAACCGTCCCGGCAATGTAGACATGCGAAGTCTTCTTCCTCTCCCTTATAGAGGTCCATAAGCATGGCAGCCAATGCAGCTTGGTTATTTGGACCCTTTCGTGTATAGCGAGACACGTCGTCCTCCCTGTTGTAGTTTCATAAAGGACCCACTCTGGACTGAAGAGGCCGGATACATCGCTTTATCGTAATAGCCATGACTTCAACGATGGAGAGTCCGGAATGGGTCAATAATCTGACCTTGCTAACCAATCTCATCACTTCCGCACTATCCTCTTGTCTAGGGGACTTGGGGCGCCATCTGAATAGCTTCTTCAAAGGAGCGCTAGAGAATTCGAGAAGCCCGCGCCGAACAGGGTCCGGAAGGGGAACATCCTCAATGTAGAACCATTCCGAAGACAATTCATCAGACCCCCTCTTCGGAGTCCCGACTGGGTAACCGGATCCGGCTATGCACCATACTTCGGCGCGGCCACCTTCAAATATTGACCCTCCGCCCTGGTGGCGGGGGACAAGGCAGAAGAACTTTTTTCATAGTTCAAAATGAGCCTCACAGCCTAAAAATAATTCGCAAAGGGCGACAAAGCCAAAAATGTGCAGAACGGAACCTGGTGTGAGGTTGTGCAGTTGGATCCCATAATATTCCAGTAGACCCCTGAGGAAGGGGTGGATCGGCAATCCTACGCCCCTCGGAAGGAGTGATATGAAGCACACCCTCTCCCCTTGGCTGGGATTGGGGAAATTCTCTGCCAATGCATCATCGCCCATAGAAGTTAATCCTGCTCGTACGGAGACTAGATCCACGAGGGGGATATCCTTGCGTCTGGAGCCGATTGAGCAGAAGATGGGATACAAAATGACTTTGCCAATCCCCCTCTTGAGGGCCATGAGGACGTGAGGAGGAGCTAGGGACACTAGCCATGGTTTGAGCTTTTTTCGTGGCTTGCTCTATTGCTCTTGGGGCAATGTGAGATGGTGTTTTGGAGATCTAACCTCATTATATAGGCGCCTCCTGTGCCTACTAAAAGTATTAAAATATGAAGGTAACGGACTGTTCGCATTCGCTTAAGACGCATGGAAATCGAGGCGACAACAGGAAGGAATCATAAAGACTAGACACAGAAGCTGATGTCGGACGATCGTCAAGCTGGAGTATGATGGAGAACCTGCCTTCCAAGCCGAAGACCTATATCCGCATTCTACATCGTCATTGAAGGAAAGTTCGGGGGCTATTGAGGGAGTCCTGGAATTGGGGGTCCTCAGGTGTCCGGCCCAGGAGTATGGGCCGGGGTGGATGGGCCGTACAAGATCAAGTTGAAGATTATTCTCCATGTTCGGATGGGACTTCTCCATACGTAAGCGGCAAGATTAGAGTCTGGGTGTTTCCTTCCCTTATGAACTGACATTGTACAAACCCTAGGCCCCTCCGGTGTGTATATAAACTGGAGGGGTTAGTCCGTAGAAGCTACCCTTTTATTACCATCATCAGAATACTCATAGGCTAGACATCTAGGGTTTAGCCATTATGATCTCAAGGTAGATCAACTCTTGTAATCTTCATACTCTTTGAATATAATCAAGCAGGAGTAGGGTTTTACCTCCTTTAAGAGGGCCCGAACCTGGGTAAACACTGTGTCCCCTGGTCCCCTGTTACCATTGATCCTTAGACGCACAGCTTGGACCCCCCTACCCGAGATCTGCCGGTTTTGACACCAACAGTCATCAACACGCGACTGCCAGACATTCACAATGTCTGTAGTTGCTGGCGCAGGTGGTACATCTAGCGGTGGATCAAGGACATAATTCTTCTATGCAGTAATGAGGATAATCCTCAAGTTACGGACCCAGTCTGTGTAGTTGCTACCATCATCTTTCAACTTAGATTTCTCTAGGAACACATTAAAATTCAAGGGAATGGTAGCACGAGCCATTGATCTACAACATAGATATACAAAAAGTATCAGGACTAAGTTCATGATAAATTAAGTTTAGTTAATCATATTACTTAAGAACTCCCACTTAGATAGACATCCCTCAAGTCATCTAAATGATACGTGATCCAAATCAACTAAACCATGTCCGATCGTCATGTGAGACGGAGTAGTCATCCATGATGAACATCTCTATGTTGATCATATCCACTATATGATTCACATTCGACCTTTCGGTCTCCAATGTTCTGAGGCCATATCTGTATATGCTAGGCTCGTCAACTTTAACCAGAGTATCCCGCATGTGCAAAACTGGCTTGCACCCGTTCTAATTGAACATAGAGCTTATCACACCCGATCATCACGTGGTGTCTCGGCATGGAGAACTTTCACAATGGTGCATACTCAGGGAGAACATGGTCATCTCATACAACAACATATATCACATCATGTCTTGACCATATCACATCACAACAAGCCCTACAAAAACTAGTTAGACGTCCTCTGCTTTGTTGTTGCAAGTTTTATGTGGCTGCTACGAGCTTCTAGCAAGAACTATTCTTACCTACGGCACAAAACCACAATGGTGATTTATCAAGTTTGTTGTTTTAACCTTCACAAGGACCGGCCACAGTCAAATCTGATTCAACTAAAGTTGGAGAAACAGACACCCGCCAGCCACCTTTATGCAAAACTAGTTGCATCTCTGTCGATGGAAACAGTCTCATGAACGTGGTCATGTAAGGTTGGTCCGGGCCGCTTCATCCAACAATATCGTCGAATCAAAATAAGACATTGGTGGTAAGCAGTATGATGATCACTGCCTGAGGGAGTCCTGGATTAGGGGGTCCTCGAACAGCCGGACTATATACTTTGCATGGACTGTTGGACTATGAAGATACAAGATTGAAGACTTCGTCCCGTGTCTGGGTGAGACCCTCCTTTGCATGGAAGGCAAGCTTGGCAATTCGGATATGTAGATCTCCTTCTCTGTAACCGACTCTGTGTAACCCTAGCCCCCTCCGGTGTCTATATAAACTAGAGGGTTTAGTCCATAGGACGACAACAATCATAATCATAGGCTAGCTTCTAGGGTTTAGCCTCAACGATCTCGTGGTAGATCAACTCTTGTAATACTCATATCATCAAGATCAATCAAGCAGGAAGTAGGGTATTACCTCCATCGAGAGGGCCCGAACCTGGGTAAACATTGTGTCCCCCGCCTCCTGTTACCATTAGCCTTAGACGCATAGTTCGGGACCCCCTACCCGAGATCCGCCGGTTTTGACACCGACAATGGTGCTTTCATTGAGAGTTCCACTGTGCCGTTGCTATAAGGCTTGATGGCTCCCTCAATTATCTGCAACGATGCGGTCCAGGGTGAGGTTTTTCTCCCTGGACAGATCTTTGTATTCGGCGGCTTCGTACTGCGGGCCAACTCACTTGGCCATCTAGAGCAGATCGATAGCTACGCTCCTGGCCATCAGGTCAGGTTTGGAAGCTTGGACTATACTGCCAACATCCGCAGAGACTTGATCTTCGAAGATTTCGAGCAAATGTCAGGTGCGCCGAACAGTCACAACGAGCATGACTTAGATCTGCCATCGGACGGTGTTTGGGAGATCACACCTGCGGCTGCCCCGGCTCTCAATCCGGAGCAGATCGTGCCATCCGACGAGGGTGGATGGACCCCGCCACGGAGGCCCCACACTCAGCGGCGATAGAGCCGAACACAGACTTCACCTCCAAAGAGATCTGTGTCATCGGACCCTCGGACTCGTCTCTGGTCATAGGTTTCGAACCGCGTGCGTCCGTGCCTATCGAATCTGATTGGGCACCGATCATGGAGTTTACCTCAACGAATAACTTTCAGCACTCGCCCTTGGGCGACGTGCTAAATTCATTAAGGTTAATCTCTCTGTTAGGTGACTCTTGGCTGAACTATGTCCGGCTTGAGTGGGAAGCAGACGACGAAGAAACTTGTTCCCCACCCACCACCCACTTAATAGCCACTGTCGATGACTTAACCAACATGCTTGACTTCGACTCCGAAGACATCGACGGTATGGACGACGATGCAGGAGAAGAACAGGAACCACCACCCACAGGGCGCTGGACAGCCACCTCATCATATGATATATATATATATATATATATATATATATATATATATATATATATATATATATATATATATATATATGGTGGACACGCCCAAAGAAGGTGATGGCGATGAGGCAACGGAGGATAATCCCCTTGAGAAGCAATCTAAGCACTGGTGTCATAGGCGCCGCTCTAAACCCTGCCATAGCAAAAATAGCGATACCGGCACAAGAGATGATAGCAATCTGGATGGTGCCGAAGACGAAAACAATCCCGCCCAGCCAGGCTTCGAGCAGGCCAAGTGGGAGGATGGGCAAGCTAGCCCTAAGGAACAGGCAACAGATGGAGAATCAGAGGATGACAATTACATGCCCCTCTCCGAAGACGAAGCGAGCCTTGGCGATGAAGAATTCATCGTGCCTGAGGATCCCATCGAGCAGGAGCGCTTCAAGCGTCGGCTTATAGCCACTGCAAAAAGCCTGAAGAAAAAGCAGCAGCAGCTTCAAACTAATCAAGATCTGCTAATTGATAGATGGACTGAGGTCCTGGCAGCCGAGGAATACGGACTCGAGCACCCAACCAAAACTTACCCAAAGCGCAGGTTGCTACCTCAATTCGAGGAGGAGGCATTAAAGCCCACACTACCAGCGCATGATGCGGCTGACCGGCCACCTCGTGGCCGAGACAAAGCGGCGTATCAGCCCGAAGTCCAGCCTGCACCCTGCCGCCAAACAAGCAAAAACACGAAGGCCCGGGGCTCCACGCATGACCTGCGAGACGTACTGGAAAACAAAGCAGGACAGTCAAGATTGATCTACGGATCATGGGGGCACGCCCCAACGCGTGACGATGACCGTCAAGCCTGATATACTAAAAGAAAATCTGGCTGGGCCGAATACAACAGACCAGACTCATTTGAACTGCATCGTGATGTAGCCCGGCAGTGGCGCCGCACACCCCCTATGCTTCACTGATGAAGTAATGGATCATGAATTCCCAGAAGGGTTTAAACCCGTGAACATTGAATCATATGATGGTACAACATACCCCGCGGTATGGATTGGAGATTTCCTTCTCCACATTCACATGGCCCGCGGTGATGATCTACATGCCATCAAGTATCGCCCACTTAAGCTCAAAGGACCGGCTCGGCATTGGCTGAATAGCCTGCCGACAAACTCCATTGGCAGTTGGGAGAACCTGGAAGACGCATTCCTTGACAACTTCCAGGGCACTTATGTGCGACCGCCGGACACTGATGACTTAAGCCACATAACCCAACAGCCCGGAGAGTCAGCCACGAAATTCTGGACTCGGTTCCTAACTAAAAAGAACCAAATTGTCGACTGTTCAGATGCCGAAGCCTTAGCAGCCTGTAAGCATAGCATCGACGACGAGTGGCTCGCCCGACACCTCGGCCAAGAGAAGCCGAAGTCCATGGCAGCCCTCACGACACTCATGACCCGCTTTTGTGCGGGCGAGGACAGCTGGCTGGCTAGCAGCAACAACACATCAAGAAATCCTAGCACTTCAGATTCCAGAGATAGCAATGGCAAGCCACGACGCAACAGACATAAGTGTCGCAACAATGGCGACAACACTGAAGACACGGCAGTCAATGCCAGATTCAGTGGCTCTAAGTTCGGTCACTGAAAAAAGCCATTCAAAAGAAACAATCCGGGTCCGTCCAGTCTGGACCGCATACTCGATCGCTTGTGTCAAATTCACGGCACCCCCGATAAACCAGCCAACCACACCAACAGAGAATGTTGGGTGTTCAAACAGGCCGGCAAGTTGAATGCCGAAAATAAGGAAAAGGGGTTGCATAGCGATGACGACGAGGAGCCCCGGCAGCCGAACACAAGAGGACAGAAGAAATTCCCTTCCCAGGTGAAAACGGTGAACATGATATACGCAACCCATATTCCCAAGCGGGAACGGAAACGCGCACTAAGGGACGTCTATGCGATGGAGCCAGTCGCCCCTAATTCAACCCATGGTCTTCTTGTCCAATCATCTTCGACCGTAGGGACCATCCTACCAGTATCCGTCATGGCGGTTCAGCCGCATTGGTCCTCGACCCCATCATTGATGGATTCCACCTCACACGAGTCCTTATGGACGGTGGCAGGAGCCTGAACCTGCTTTATCAGGATACAGTGCGCAAAATGGGCATTGATCCCTCAAGGATCAAACCCACCAAAACCACCTTTAAAGGTGTCATACCAGGTGTAGAGGCCTGTTGTACAGGCTCAATCACACTAGAAGTAGTCTTCGGATCTCCGGACAACTTCCAAAGCGAGGAGTTAATCTTCGATATTGTGCCCTTCCATAGTGGTTATCATGCACTACTAGGACAAACCGCATTTGCTCGATTCAATGTGGTACCACACTACACATACCTCAAGCTCAATATGCCAGGACCTCGTGGGGTTATAACAGTCAATGGAAACACAGAACGCTCTCTCCATACAGAAGAGCACACTGCGGCCCTCGCAGCAGAAGTACAGAGCAGCCTTCTTAGGCAGACCTCTAATTCGGCAATAAAGCCTTCAAACACCATCAAGCGAGTCCGGAGTACCCTACAACAGGACCGTATGGCACGTCTAGAGCTCGCCTAGCAATTCGGCCTCCGTCCTAGTACCAGTCAAGCGGTGAAATTTGTGTCGCACGTGAGGGAGTCCTCGATTAGGGGGTATCCGGACAGCCGGACTATATACTTTGGCCGGACTGTTGGACCGTGAGGATACAAGACTCAAGACTTTGTCCCATGTCCGGATGGGACTCTCCTTTGCGTGGAAGACACTTTGTGTAAACCCTAGCCCCCTCCGGTGTCTATATAAACCGGAGGGTTTGGTCCGTAGAGGAACAATCATAATCGTCATAGGCTAGCTTCTAGGGTTTAGCCTCTACGATCTCATGGTAGATCAACTCTTGTAATACTCACATCATCAAGATCAATCAAGCAGGAAGTAAGGTTTTACCTCCATCGGGAGGGCTCGAACCTGGGTAAAACATCGTGTCCCTTGCCACCTGTTACGATTAGCCTTAGACGCACAGATCGGGACCCCCTACCCGAGATCCGCCGGTTTTGACACCGACATTGGTGCTTTCATTGAGAGTTCCTCTGTGTCATCGCTGCAAGGCTCGATGGCCCGTCTCGTTGTCAAGGACAACATCACCTCTGGGGGAGCACTGGCGGTAGACCAAAATCTCCGACTAGGCGGCTTCATCATGACCGCCCGATCGGCTTCCGCGCCGATGATGACCTCTTGGGTCATCAAAAACAGCCTCCACGTCAACTCGGAACTCGCCGAACAGATGGATCCAACAGAGCTCTCCTCCCTTAATGAGCTCTTGGATCGCATCGCCAATTTGGGAGTCGCTATAGACTATGATCGGATTGGGCTTAAACCCGACCAGAGGGATATTAAATCCCCACCGGTCACCCACGAGATAGCAGTAGTGGAAGAGACACACATGGATTATCCCTCTATTTTGAGGATGAACTATGTCCGGATTGCCGAGCTCTCTGAGTCGGATACCCGTTCGCGGGAGGACATGACCCAGACCCCGAACTTAGAATCGGGCAACGGGGCGGAAAAATCGGGCTGCACCCCGGAGCCCGAGCTGCCAAGGCCGGAAGCTCCTCTGCCCCTGGGTGTTAGATCAGATCAGAATCCAGATTTAACTATGCCGACCGACCCAGACTTAAGCCATCTCTCCCATATCAGACAAGAGCCCCAAGAGACAGTACATCACAACTGGGCCAGATTCCTCCTTGTGATAAACAAGGTCAAGGACTATCGCGAGGAAGACACAATCTCACTTTTCTGCAAAAATTGCACGAGCAAAGGGATCCTTAATGCTATAAGTCACCGTGACATAGTACACTTTGCCAACTTAGTAGCCATAGTACAGAAGTATTGTGCGATGGAAATTGCCTGGAAAACCCGAACAGACTTTTGGGATAATCCGCCTCTCACTAAACCCTTCCTCCGAGCTAAAAGGGCAAACTCTCGTAAGTTACCCAATCCAATTCCCAAAAAACCAAAGCCCACTCCAAGGCGTGGAACCGTATTGGAAGAATGGCTCAATGGGCGATGCAAAATTCACAGTATGCCGGATACTACGCCAACGCATAGCCTTAGAGCATGTTGGATACTCTGACAGGTAGCAAAAGGCAGCGAGGATCTTCTTGTAAACCATAAAACAGGGCAACATCCCGCCGAAGACAACAATGCGGTACTGACAGTCTTTGAGACTTTCGCCTCAAATAATAGGCGCAAGCAAGCTCATCAAAATTTCGCTGAAATCTGCCATGTGGAAAAAATAAATCCATGGAACAACACTGCTATAACTTTCAGTGCCAGTGACGAACCTCAATTCCAGATAGTCCGGGCACCAGCCGCTTTGGTCCTTAGCCCAATCATGGACGGCTTTCGGCTCACTAAAGTACTCATGGACGGCGGAAGTGGATTGAACTTGATCTATGAAGAAACACTCAACAATATGGAAATTGGTAAAAGCCACATTGAGCAAAGCGTCACGACCTTCAGGGGAAACATCCCTAGTCAGGAGGCACGGTGTGCGGGAAAAATCACACTCGATGTGGTATTCGGCACCCCGGAGAATTACAGGTCCGAAGAAATCACATTCCAAGTGGCTCCTTTCAGCAGTGGATACCACGCCCTTTTAGGGCAGGACACATTCACGAGCTTTCAAGCTATACCCCATTACGGGTACATGAAGCTTAAAATGCCCGGACCCAAAGGAATCATCACTCTAGCTAGTGATCCAGACGTCACACTCCGCGCCAAAAATAAAACTGCAGCACTAGCCCTGGAAGCATTATCCGAAGCCCTAGCGGCCGAAGAACTAACAATGTTGCGCGCCATAGTGGACAGGGACGACGTGATACTCGACAAACGATCCAAGTCCACCTCATTTAAACCCGTAGAAGAGATAGTCAAATTCCAGGTCCATCCAACGGACCCCACAAAGACAGCTTCCATCGGGACACAATTGAGCCCCACAATTGACGCTGCACTACGAGATTTCCTACATGAGAATTGGGACATTTTCGCCTGGCATCCTTCAGACATGCCGTGCATCCCACGCAGGCTGGCCAAACACAGACTCAACATACTGAAAGGATACAAGCCAGTCAAACAGCCTCTTAGGTGCTTCTCAGAGCCTCAACGGCAAGCCATGGGAGAAGAGCTAGCCAAGATACTTAAGGCCGGATTCATTAGAGATATCAAGCATCCGGATTGGCTGGCAAATCTGGTAATGGTACCAAAGAAGGACAAATCCTGGCGCCTATGCGTCGATTTCAAAGACCTCAACAAGGCTTGCCCCAAGGATCCTTTCCCCCTCCCTCGCATCGACCAAATCATCGACGCTACCGCAGGACACGACTAACTATGTTTCCTCGGTGCATACTCTGGATACCATCAAATAAAGATGGCAGAGTCCGACCAAGCCGCAACAGCCTTCATAACACCATATGGTCCCTTCTGCTTCAACACTATGCCTTTCGGGCTTAAAAATGCCGGCGCAACCTATTTACACATGATTCAAACATGCCTGGAGAAGCAAATCGGCAAAACAGTGGAGGCATATGTGGACGACGTGGTCATAAAAACAAGACACGTCAAAACCTTAATAGATGACTTGAGACTTACGTTCGACAACATCCGAACATACGACATCAAGCTAAACCCGGAAAAATGTGTTTTGGGGGTACCCTCCGGGAAGTTGCTCAGCTTCATCGTTTCCAATAGAGGAATCGAAGCAAATCCGGCAAAAATCCAAGCTATGTCACAGTTGGCTATCCCGACAGACCTCAAGCATATCCAAAAACTAGTTGGATGTGTGGCTGCCTTAAGCCGCTTTATCTCCCGATTAGGAGAAAATGCACTACCTCTTTACCGCCTTCTTCGACGCACCGAACACTTCGTGTGGACGGATGCAGCCGCGGCTGGACTGGATGAAATAAAGACCCTATTGGCCAGTAATCTAGTCCTGACAGCGCCAAATATTGGCAAACCTATGCTACTGTACATAGCTGCAACACATCAAGTTGTAAGTGCAGTGCTCATCATCGAACGAGAAGCAGACGGATACAAATTCCCACTCCAAAAGCCGGTATATTATGTGTCCACTGTCCTCACCCCATGCAAATCCCGATACCCACACTATCAAAAGATAGCATACACGGTCTTCATGGCATCCCGGAAGCTACGACACTACTTCCAGGAGTGTTTGATTACGGTGGCCTCCGAAGTACCACTCAACGACATAATAAACAACCGCAACACCACGGGATGGGTTGCTAAATGGGCCATCGAGCTCCTTCCGTTCGACATAACATACAAACCACGGCGGGCCATTAAGTCACAAGTATTGGCTGACTTTGTCGCCGAATGGACAGAAGGCGAACTCCCTAAAGAGTATGGCGTGTACTCCAATTGGACCATGCACTTCGATGGCTCTAAAATGCTGGCCGGATTGGGAGCAGGTGTAGTCCTGACTTCCCCCACCAGAGACACGGCCCAATACGTACTCCAAATATTATACACAGACTCCAACAACGCAGTCGAATACGAGGCTCTGTTGCATGGTCTTTGGACGGCAGTCTCTATGGGCATTCAACGCCTGGAGGTGCGCGGGGACTCAAACCTTGCAATATCACAAATAAACGGAGATTTTGATGCCAAGGATCCGAAAATGGCGGCCTACCGCAACGTCGTCCTCAAAATGTCAGCTCGGTTTGAGGGGCTCAAATTCCACCATGTGGCTCGAGAAAACAATCAATCGGCGGATATCCTCGCCCGCATCGGTGCTAAACGCGACCCTGTCCCACCAAACACATTCCTGGAAAGGCTGTTCAAGCCATCCGTGGTATGGGAAGGGGAGTCCGGCAACACTAGCCCGGATCCGAATACAACCCCGGATTCCTAACCATCTGATGTAATCGGGGGCTCCGCCACCGAAATAACACCTTCGGCCCATGAAATCATGGCTGTAATCGCCTCGTGGACCGAGCCTTTATTGGCCTACCTAAATAGGCAGGAGCTCCCCGAGGACCAAAATGAAGCACGTTGTATTGTGCGGCGTTCTAAGGCCTACAAAGTCCATGAGGGAGAACTCTATAAGAAAAGTGCAACCAGAGTTCTCCAAAGATGCATCTCCGAAAAGGAAGGGCGGCAGCTCTTGGCTGAAATCCACACCGGACTCGGTGGGCACCACGCTGCGGCTCGGGCACTTGTCAGCAAGGCCTTCCGTACAGGTTTTTATTGGCCGACAGCCTGAGCAGATGCATAGGACCTTGTCCAACACTGCGTCGGTTGCCAGCTCTTTGCCAATCAGAGCCATATGCCCCCTACCGCTCTCCAAACAATCCCCATTACTTGGCCCTTCGCGGTTTGGGGGCTGGATATGGTCGGACCCCTTAAAGGGGGAAGCCATAAGAAAAAATACTTATTGGTCATGGTGGACAAGTTCACCAAATGGATAGAAGCCAAACCAGTTAAAACGGCCGAATTCGGACCAGTGATAGACTTCATATCAGGGGTTGTACACCGTTACGGCGTCCCCCACAGCATCATCACTGACAATGGCTCAAACTTCACAGTCGATGAAGTGAAAACTTGGTGCGGCAACATGGGCATTAAGCTCGATTACGCCTCCGTCTACCATCCCCAAACAAACGGCCAGGTCGAACGTGCAAACGGTCTCATCATGAGCATCATCAAACCCAAACTAGTGCGGTCCTTGACAGAATCGGACACGCACTGGGTCGAGGAGCTCGACTCCGTACTCTAGGGGCTGCGGACCACGCCGAATCGCACCACCGGATACACACCATCTTTTTATGGTGTACGGCGCAGAAGCAGTACTACCCTGTGACATAATCCATGACTCACCTCGCGTGCGCATGTACGAAGAGAAGGAAGTCGAGTTAGATCAGCAGGACAACTTAGATGCCCTGGAGGAGGAGCGCGACATTGCAAAAGCCCATTTTGCATTCTATCAGCAGCAGGCTCGACGGTATCAAAGCAGAGAAGTGCAGGCCAAAACTTATAATATTGGCGAACTCGTTCTATGCCTACCGGAGAAGAAGAAGGACAAGCTCAAACCTAAGTGGGAGGGTCCCTTCATTATTGATAAAGTTCTCACCGGAGGAGTGTACCGCCTGCGTAATGCATCCGATAACAGACTCGAGCCGAACCCATGGAATGCGGCCAGACTCCGGAGATTCTACGCCTAGTGCCGAACTCAGTGTTCGTCTCCGTACCCCCGCTCTTTTAATTATGTTCCTCCCCTTTTTCCTTTCTCGCCCTTTTTCCCTTCTTCACACAAAGTATTCAATACAGTGCGGATGCTCGGATCACTCCGGCTGCACCATGTGTGTAAACCATACCTAGGGGCTTCCTATACGGAAGCTAAATATAGTTACTTTCATGGCTTCTTGCCTATCACATATGTGTTCTTTTTCCATATGTGCCTTTTCTTCACCATTATATGCATTGACATGACTTAAGATGTGGCCATGCTGGGTTGTCTAGCTCTTGTGTTTATGCCCTACGTTCCCGTTAATTCGGCTAGGGCATAAGGGGAGCACCTCTACGATTGTTATTGTCGGTTCAGCCAGATGTGTACCTCAGACTGGGTGAGACCGAAAGCTAGCATTCTTAAGGGAATATTCGGTCGGTGAACAAAAGATGTTTGTTTCGTTTATTACAACGTGAACCCCCAGAAGTTTTGTATCCTACATTTCTGTTCGCAGTCCGGACATGTACGTCGATGCATGCGTACCCAGGGAAAGGAACCCCTAACGGAACTATTCTCCCTGGAAGATGTTTCTTACTACCCATGTAATATAACATAACTAGTTGGGTACTTGTCTGTTCAAGCACTTATGACCCCTACGCCTAGTTTCCACCCATACCCCAGTTCTGCATAACTGAGCAGGTATTCGGATATACCCCAGACTGTCGGATCCGGGGGCTGAAGCAAAAAGGTCCGCCATGACAAATGATTTTTAATCCGGCTAGGGACTACACATGTCCATTGAATTACATAGTCACTTGGACTGACTATATTCTTCCTCTATACCGTCCAACAGGCTATCTAGCTTGCAATCCTATTGGGAATACTTTGCGGCTAACACTACCTGGTCATACACCAGACTCACGGGAATTTCTTGCCCATCTGGCCCCGCTGGTCCGACTTCGGCCATATGGTTCGGGTCAAGCTTGGTGTAGCGCATCTTCACCATGGCCCAGGCTTCCCTTGCACCTTGTCAGCAGGCTAACATCTTCCACAACCGGAAGCGCCGTCGTGCTCCTTGGAGCATATCCACGAGCTCTCCCATGCCTCTTGGCAGGAAAGTGGATGGCCACAAGGCGTGGGCAATACCCTGCATCACCTGCCGAACTCGTTCGTGCAGCTGTGAGAGGTCTTGCAGTAAATTGCATGCGAACCCGTGCATCTCCTCTTCAGGATGGCCCGTCAACATACCTATAGATATAAACTCTTTTAATATGCTTCCTCGCCGAGCTATACTGCAGTTAGTTTAGGCACTTACCATAAATGTCGCGACGAAGCCTTCTGTTCTCCTTCATGGAGTCCACCAACTGAGCTTGAACATCCGATAATTCGACGCCCAGCCGGACGTTGGCATCTTGGAGATTGTTTTTCTCCTGCCTAACCTGTGTAAGCACACGCTCGCCAGCCTTCAGCTGTCTTTGGAGATGCGACTCGCTATCTCTTACGATCTCTGGATTTGTCCCGAGATTGTCTGCAGAATTTTCTGTTAGACCTATGAAGCAAGCCAATTGCTAACTGGCATATTCCTTTAAGATTTCTCTATTGAGACAAATGTTACCAGATGAGGCTTTCTGGGATTCCTCTAGTTTGGCAACCGCGGCCCTCAGTTGGGTCTTGCACTCCTCCAGCTCTTGAGACAATTGGGTATTCTTCTCTACAAGAAACTGTGCATAAAATGATCCTTAAATCAGTTGTTCCAACCATTTCAAGTCTCAGGGGCTACTGTTATACATGCTTATCAAATTTCCTAACCCGCATATCTTTTGCATACTGGTCCGTCGCTCGGGCGAGCCCGCCTTGAGCAGCTCGGATGTATGCGTCTCCCAAATTGAAAGCATTAAATGCCTCTTCAGAAAAGATGCTATTGCGAAGTACAGCCCGTCGGCACCGGTGATTCATGGCACTCTCTACTTTGCAATTTGTGGCGGAGAGCATATCCGCATCCTTTGTCGGAGGACAATTCGGCATCGGCCCCGCATCGGCCTCCTCTCTCGAAGCCGGTTCTGGAATTCAGCTGGTAGAGGCGTGACCGGTAGGATCTCCGGATATAGTCCGGCGACTCCTCTTTCTGCCAGAACACGAAGGATGCTGTTACATTTCAAACACGATAATCACAGAGCAGGTTTTTACCATACCTCTGTAACGGCATTTCGGCCCTAACCGCCTTCCTCTTAAGCCTGCCTGACCTGGACGCCCTTTGCCGACAAGCCCCCAAGGGCTCGGCGCCGCATTCCGATGGTCGTCTCTATAAAAATACGATATTTTATGCATAAGGCATGGTATAAGAAAGGAGTCCTCTTCAGAGGATAAGGTTTCGGCTTTGCTTACACGCGACGCAGGTAGCAGTCGGGGATAGTCGGCGATAATAGCCACCGAGGCGCCATCGCAGCTGGCCTGATAAAATGTCCCGTTGACAAGCTCCACAGATATGTTCGGATCTTCTTCAAGTCCTCAGTCGAAGGCCCTTCCGGGTCCTCTGGCTGCGGGGAGGGGCTGTTGAATCCTTCCACGGCCCTCCTTGGTTTCTGCTCAGAAATATCGAGGTAAATGATTGTGATGAAGAGCGCCAGAATTAATAGAGTGGGGGAAAGAGTGACGACTTACCCAGCTTGGGGGGTTGTACATGGAAAATCCATCCCGCGGTTTAATACGAAGGAATTCTTCTTCTTCTCCTTTATACAAATCGGACAGTATTCTCGCCAGAGCAGTGGCGGAGTCCGGACCTTTACGACCAGAGCGGGTGGCATCATCTTCCCCGTTGAAGTGCCACATGGGCTTCCCCCCATATTGAAGTGGCTGCACCCCCCGCATTATGCATATTGCTATAGCCTCGACTATTGTCAGCTCTGACTTGGCCAGTGTCTTTATCTTGCTCATCAGGAAGTGGACTTCTCTGGTATCTTCCTCTTGGGGGCCCCCAGGGCGCCAACTTCGGCATGTCTTCGGCGGAGCGTTATTGAACTCGGGGAGGCCCGTTCGGATTGGATCCGGAAGGGGAACATCATCAACATAAAATCACTCCCAGGGACTGTTTTCAGATGCCTTCTTGGGAGTACCGGACAGGTATCTGGTCTCGGTGATGCACCATATTTCGGCTCCGCCCACTTGACATATGGATTCCCCCTGGTTTCGAGGGACGAGGCAGAATAACTTCTTCCATAACTCGAAGTGAGCCTCACAGCCCAGAAATAATTCACAAAGGGCAACGTATCCTGCGATGTGCAGCACGGAGGCAGGGGTGAAGTTGTGCAACTGGAGGCCATAGAACTCCAGGAGCCCGCGAAGGAATGGGTGGATTGGAAACCCGACGCCTCTTAGCAAATATGGGATGAGGCATACTCGCTCCCCCTGAGATGGGCTAGGAAATCTCTCCGCTTGCTCCCCGCCATCATAGGTGGCTAGTCCGGCTCGGACGGGGACCATGAACGCAGGCGGAAGAAACCCTTGGGTCCGCAACTCTACTAAATGGCTATGGGAAACAGAACACTCTTCCCAATCACCTGGCTTAGAGCTAAGGGAGCGAGAAGAGGAGCTGCGGCGATCGTCCATGTTGGAATGGTTTTTTTCGGGCGCGCTCTATTGGATGCTCGCTCAAGGGAAGAAGGTGAGGTTTGGATCTGAGGATCCCCCTCCCTTCAAATAGACAGTTTGCCTGCAGGGCCGGGGTGGCAAATGCGAAAATGCTCTGGCTCCTCGTATTCGCTCGACACGTGGAGATGGCCATTATTGAAGCACAGAAGCCTAGGAGTACAACATTGATGGGAAGCCGGACACTATTCGTTACAACAGGTACTTTGGAGTATTCGGAGATGGAACCCGCCTTGCAATGCCGAAGACAATCTACGCGCCGGACTCATCGTCATTGAAGCCTGATTCAGGGGCTACTGAGGGAGTCCTGGATTAGGGGGTATCCGGACAGCCGGACTATATACTTTGGCCGGACTGTTGGACCGTGAGGATACAAGACTCAAGACTTCGTCCCATGTCTGGATGGGACTCTCCTTTGCATGGAAGACAAGCTTGGCGATCCGGATATTAGATCTCCTTCTTTGTAACCGACTCTGTGTAAACCCTAGCCTCCTCCTGTGTCTATGTAAACCGGAGGGTTTGGTCCGTAGAGGAACAATCATAATCATCATAGGCTAGCTTCTAGGGTTTAGCCTCTACGATCTCGTGGTAGATCAACTCTTGTAATACTCATATCATCAAGATCAACCAAGCAGGAAGTAGGGTTTTACCTCCATCGAGAGGGCCCGAGCCTGGGTAAAACATCGTGTCCCTTGCCTCCTATTACCATTAGCCTTAGACGCACAGATCGGGACCCCCTACCCGAGATCCGCCGGTTTTGACACCGACAGCGCGTACATAATTACGCACTCAAAATACCATGGGAATAGGTGGAGGCACGGCTACGACACGGTCCACAATGCGGCTCAACCGCCCCAGGACCCGTATACCTTCATCATTTTCTTTCTTTCAGGACCCTATTCTCTAGAAGCTCTTTCGGATAGCCTGATTATCGGACCCATCACGGGAAGGAAACACCAAGGAGGCAAGAAGCTTTGACGTATAAGGGAATACCCAGGTGGTCTCTGATAACGATCATTATACCTGTTTTACATACCCACACGCAGCTTACCCTTGGCTAGGACATGTCAAATAATCCTATTTTTCTTATCGCACTACTTGTATATATATGCTTTGACGTATTATTTAAATAAACAATGGAAAATAATGTACAGTGTCAGCTTATTATTACATTCCTTCACCTTTTTCTCTTTACTGCTTATTTATTACAAATTGCACCCGTACACTTTGGTACGTTCAGCTCGCTAGGGGCTTCAGCGTACCCCATAACACGACAAGAAAAGTCCGAACACTTTCGACAGTGCGGCACCCCGAACTTATAGCATTATATGCATCAGCTCCGAATCATTTCTTGGGTCAATAGTTGGGTTTGCCGGGCTCCCATGTTTTGGTACCTTACATTCCGCTATATCGGCTAAGGTAGCACAGGGAGAACTACTGCGATTGTGTCCCGGTTCTTCCGGACAAGCACCTCAGTAGAGAAAGCCAAAAACTGACTGTCATGATGCGGCGAGAGCTGGTCGCTATTCGAGAGGTCTCAAATCCTTCAAGATTTTTTCCGCTTCGGGCGAGGAATCGGCCTTATCCGATTTAGGCGTGTATAGCGCCCCAAGTTCGGCCTTCCGAATACTAGGGGCTTCACCAAAAATTTAAAATTGCAGACTTCTATGGCTAAGTGAGAGTGATAAAGCTGTATACTCTGATTACCTTGTTCGCTGCGCTAAACACCTCCTTAAAGGACCAAAAATTTGGATGAAGAGTGTTTAGATTTATCCCGAACATCCCAGTACTAGTTACATGGGGGCAGAAGCCGAAGACTGACCAACTCTCAGATTTTATAAACGGCCGCACAGAAGGTAATATAGCGCACATGAACTCATTTTCGTATTACAAGATCACATGAATACATTCATTCAAATATTACATCCTTAGCACATTCCTCCGCCACAAGGCGGGCGCCCTTCATAACACCGTCATAATACTTTCCGGGGTGGCGGTGCTCCTTGCCCTTCGGTGGCCCCTCTGTCACCAGCTTCTCGGCATCCATCTTAGCCAAGTGCACTTTCGCACGAGCGAAGGCCCTGGGTGCACCCTCAATGCAGACTGACCGCATTATGACTTCGTGCCGCGGACAGGTAGACACAAGCCGCTTTACCAGGCTGAAGTAGCTGCTGGCCAGGGGCTCGCCAGGCCACATGCGGACTATGAGATCCTTCATGGCCAGTTCGGCCGCCTTGTGAAGTTCGACCAGTTGCTTCAGCTAGTCGCTCAAGGGCATCAGGTGTTCGGCCCCAATATACTGGGACCAGAACAACTTCTCCGTCGAGCTCCCTTCCTCAGCTCGGTAGAACTCTGCGGCATCAGAGATGCTGCACGGCAGATCTTTGAATGCTCCTGGAGAGCTCCAAATGTGGGTAAGTAAAAAAGAAAGTCTCCTTCACATGCTTGCTTTGCATACTGAATGCCTTACCCGCCGCAATCTTCTTGGCCGCTTGAACCTCTTGGAGGGCCCTTTGGGCTTCAGCTTTGGCATCTTGTGCGCTCTAGTGGGCCTTCGCAAGCTCGGACTCTTGTGTCTTAGAGTCACGCTCCAAGGACTCATATTTTTTGACGAAGTCCTGGAGCTCTTGCTGGACCTCGTCGACTCAGGCCTCTTGCTTTTCACGCTCGGTGCGCTCCTTGGACGCCTTGTCTTCAGCCTCGGACAGCGCCTTCTTAAGGGCCGCCACTTCGGTCATGGTCCCTATTAAAATTCATGACGCTTCTATTAGCATCAACAACTTTTTTCTTTATCAATATACAGACGGGGTATTATGTACCTTTGTTCTCCTTGAGCTGCCTCTTCACGAGGCCGAGATCTCCTTCGGTCCGCTCTAGGTCCCGCATCAGTTCGGAGACCTCCGTAGTACGAGCGGCAGCGGCCAGCAGTGATGCCTACTTATTCACATAGACACATTCTGCCGGACTCCTGTGGATGTTATTTGATCCTTTGTTCGACCTTTCTTTCCGAACACCAAACAAAGCATCAGGGGCTACTGTCTATACTGTGATAATTTGATTATTTACCTCAAAGCCTGCTAGGAGGCTGGCGCATGCTTCGGTCAATCCGCTTTTGGAGGACCAAACCTTCTCGATCACCGCACTCATGATGGTGCGGTGCTCTTCGTCAATGGAAGCGCCGCGAAGCGCTTCCAGCAAGTTGTCCGATGCCTCTGGATGGACAGAGGTCATAAGCACAGGTTGCTTGCCCCCCTTAGTAAGGGGCTGCCTACCTGAATCCAGAACCGCTGGAGGTTCCAGCGCAGTATCCGGCTGGGGGCAAGACTTGTTGCGGCCCCCTTCATCAGAATCCATGGGGGTCTTCCCCCCATGTGCCCGGCGTCTGGTATTTCGCCTTGGGGCATCTCCAGAGTTGTCCCCCCTGGTCAGGTATCCTCTGAGACAACACCTGGGTGTCGTCCGTAGGCCGGGGGGTAGTGGCCGTCGGGAGTGAATCGTTGTTCATCGCCGACTGGCTCAAAGACCCATCCGAGGAGGATACGTTGATATGGGCTTTGTACGGACTGCACAATCATATTTGACATGATAAGAAGCGATAAAGCAAGACATACCGGAAGTATTATAGTGTCCGATACTTACGACTTTGCCAGGGGCTTGTCCCTGGGCAACCACTCCTTGTCGCTGTAGGCGGCTGTTGTGGAGTGGTCCGAAGGGAGGGTCTTTCCCTTCTTAGACCCTTCGGCCTCCCTACACGGGGAGGGGGGGCTTCCTTTTCTTCTCCCCTCCCCCTGGCTGGGGGGGGGGCTTTCCTCTTCCTCCTCCTTGTTTTCATTGGAGGAGCGCGCCTCGGTGTGTTCGGACGATGAGTCTGATACAACCTTGCGTCGGAGACCTTTCCTGGTCCCCGTGGCCTTCTTCTTGGCCTTCTTTTCCAGCACCTCATAGGGCGCCGGAAATAGCATCTCCGTTAGGAGAGCCGTTGCTGGATCTTCAGGTAGTGGAGCTGGGCAGTCGATCGGCTCCGCTGTCGCCACCCAGTCCTATTAAATTGGTGTGGGGGCTTAGATTCTTCCCACGAATATACTGAGGAAAGGAGAATCTTGTAAAATATAGAGAGCTTACCAGATTGGTGGGGCGCTTTGCGCTGAGTCCGCGATCCTCGGTAATGGGAGGAGGTACCTTGGCGGCCTTGAACAGCACCTTCCAGACGTCTTTGTACGTCGTGTTGAAGAGCTCTCTTAACGTCTGGTGTTCGGCCAGGTCAAACTCCCACATATTGAATGCCCGTCTTTGACACGGAAGGATCCGGTGAAAGAGCATGACCTGGACCACGTTGACAAGCTTGATTTTCTTGCTTATCATATTTTTGACACAGTTCTGGAATCTGGTCAGCTCCGCCGGTGCACCCCAGGCTAATCCCTTCTTTTTCCAGGAGGTGAGCCGCATGGGGATGCCAGGTCGAAATTCGGGGGCCACCGCCTGGTTGGCGTCATGTGGCTCGGTGATATAGAACCACCCCGATTGCCACCCCTTCACGGTCTCCACATAGGAGCCTTCGAGCCAGGTGACGTTGGGCATCTTGCCCACCATGGCGCCTCCGCACTCCGCTTGCTAGCCGACCACTATCTTCGGCTTCACGTTGAAGGTCTTTAACCACAGGCCGAAGTGGGGCTTGATGCGGAGGAAGGCCTCACACACGACGATAAAAACCGAGATGTTGAGGATGAAATTGGGGGCCAGATCATGGAAGTCTAGCCCGTAGTAAAACATGAGCCCACGGACAAATGGGTGCAGGGGAAATCCCAGTCCATGGACGAAGTGGGCAAGGAATACAACCCTCTCATGGGGTTCTGGAGTAGGGACGATCTGCCCAACGTCCGGGAGCCGATGCGTGATGTCTGCGGCCAGGTATCCAGCCTCCCGGAGCTTCGTGGTGTCCTCCTCTGTAACGGAGGAGACCATCCACTTGCCTCCCGCTCCGGACATGTTTGGAATGGCTTTACGGAGAAGGTGAGAACTTGGGCACTGGAGCTCGAGCGTGCAAGAATGGATGAGCAAGGGAAGAAGAAGGCATGGGTGAAAAAGGGGAATCCCTATCTCTTTATAAAGGCGGTAGAAACTGTGCGCCTCCCCACTTGCCCGGTAAAATTGCTTATTCCCCAAGCGCCACGATTGATGGCGCGGTTGGGTTACCCACACCCATATTGATGAGAATCCCGTGATAAGGGGACACGATCTCTGCTTCGACAAGACGTGCCAATAAAACTGCCTCGCGATATGTGCGGTGGCAGGTTGAGAAAAACGATTTGAATAATGACCGGGTCGTGGCGTGATGTCACGCTATGAAAAGTTGTCAGCAGATTAGATTTGTAAAATATCGTGCTCTCTATAGTGGTATGTGGAAATTATTTTGCAGAGCCGGACACGATCCTCATATTCAAGATCTTCTATGGAGTATTCGGAGAAGGAACCCGCCTTGCAATGCCGAAGACAATCTGCGCGCCGGACTCATTGTCATTGAAGCCTGGTTCAGGGGCTATTGAGGGAGTCCTGGATTAGGGGGTCCTCGGATAGCCGGACTATATACTTTGGCCGGACTGTTGGACTATGAAGATACAAGATTGAAGACTTCGTCCCGTGTCCGGGTGGGACTCTCCTTTGCGTGGAAGGCAAGCTTGGCAATTCGAATATGTAGATCTCCTTCTCTGTAACCGACTCTGTGTAACCCTAGCCCCCTCCGGTGTCTATATAAACCGGAGGGTTTAGTCTGTAGGACGACAACAATCATAATCATAGGCTAGCTTCTAGGGTTTAGCCTCAACGATCTCGTGGTAGATCAACTCTTGTAATACTCATATCATCAAGATCAATCAAGCAGGAAGTAGGGTATTACCTCCATCGAGAGGGCCCGAACCTGGGTAAACATTGTGTCCCCCGCCTCTTGTTACCATTAGCCTTAGACGCATAGTTCGGGACCCCCTACCCGAGACCCGGCGGTTTTGACACCGACACCGCCCACAACTCTTTGTGTTCTACTCGTGCATATCATCTACGCATGGACCTGGCTCAGATGCCACTGTCGGGAAACATAGCATGCAAATTCAAAAAAATCCTACGCTCGCGCAAGATCTATCTAGGAGATGCATAGCAACGAGAGGGGGAGAGTGTGTCCACGTACCCTCGTAGACCAAAAGCGGAAGCGTTTGCTCAAGCGGTTGATGTAGTCAAACGTCTTCTCATTCCGACCGATCGAGTACCAAACGTACAGCGCCTTCGAGTTCTACACGCGTTCAGCACGATGACATCCCTCGAGCTCTTGGTCCAGCAGAGGGTCAAAGGATAAGATGTGTTCAATCAGCACGACGGCGTGGTGACGGTGATGGTGATGTGATCCGCGCAGGGCTTCGCCTAAGCACCGCGAGAATATAACTGGAGGCGTAAATTGTGGAGGGGGGGCACCGCACACGGCTTGGAGCAATTGGTGTGTCTCATAGGGGCACCCCCCCCCCCCCCGTATATAAAGGAGGGAGGGAGGGGAGGCCAGCCTAGGCGCACCCCAAGTGGGGGAGTCCCACTTGGACTCCTAGTGGGATTCGCCCCCCTTCCTTTCTCCGAAGGGGGAAAGGGGGAAGGAGTAGGAGAAGGAGAAGGAAGGGGGGGCACCGCCCCCACCCCTTGACCAATTCGGTTTCCCCCTGGTGGGGGCGCGCAAGCCCCTTGTGGGCTGGTGTGCCTCCCTCCTATGGCCCATATCTTTCCCCGGGGGGTTCCGGTAACCCGTGTGGTACTCCGGTATGTACCCGTACAATCCGGAACCCTTTCGGTGTCCGAATACTACCTTCTAATGTATAAATCTATACCTCTCCACCAATTCGAGACTCCTCGTCATGTCCGTGATCTCATCCGGGACTCCGAACAACCTTCGGTCACCAAAACACATAACTCATATAATACATATCGCCATCGAACGTTAAGCATGCAGACCCTATGGGTTCGAGAAATATGTAGACATGACCGAGACACCTCTGGTCAATAATCAATAGCGGAACCTGAATGCTCATATTGGTTCCCACATATTCTACGAAGATCTTTATCGGTCAAACTGCTATGTCAACATACATTATTCCCTTTGTCATCGGTATGTTACTTGCCCGAGATTCGATCGTCGGTATTTTCATACCTAGTTCAATCTCGTTACCGGAAAGTCTCTTTACTCGTTCCGTAATGCTTCATCCCGGAACTAAGTCATTAGTCACATTTCTTGCAAGGCTTCATATGATGTGCATTACCGAGAGGGCCCAGAGATACTTCTGTGATACTCAGAGTGACAAATCCTAATCTTGATCTATGCCAACCCAACAAACACCTTTGGAGATACCTATAGAGCATATTTATAATCACCCAGTTACGTTGTGACGTTTGATAGCACACAAGGCATTCCTCTGGTGTCCGGGAGTTGTATAATCTCATAGTCGGAGGAATATGTATTTGACATTAAGAAAGGTGTAGCAATAAAACTGAACGATCATTATGTTATGCTAACAGATGGGTCTTGTCCATCACATCATTCTCCTAATGATGTGATCCCGTTCATCAAATCCGTGGCTAGGAAACTTAACCATCTTTGATTAACGAGCTAGTCAAGTAGAGGCATACTAGGGAGACGGTGTTTTTCTATGTATTCACACATGTATCAAGTTTCCGGTTAATACAATTCTAGCATGAATAATAAACATTTATCATGAATAAGGAAATATAAAATAACAACTTTATTATTGCCTCTAGGGCATATTTCCTTCAGGCGTTGCCTCTGATTTCCTCTCCTATGGTTCTCTTCTTTGAATCTAGGCTTTAGGGCAATATTTTCGACATTCGTCGATTTTTGGCCAAATCAAGGCTTGAGTAGGGCATAGAAGTCTGCTAGACTAGGTGGATTGGAGATTGGTAGGAGAAAATTTGAATTTGGCACCCCCGGTAGTACTGGATCTAATAGCGGCAGTGGTCAGACCGGCATCCTCCGCCTCGGGAGGTACTACCGCTCCCCTGGAGTGGTACTACCACTTGTAGGTGGCACTACCGATGTCTCAAGATGGTACTACCGCTTGGGATGCCGGCTTCCATTTCCCTCTTACCAATCTTTGATTCTTTTTTGCTTCTATCTGCTGGCTTATCCAATGTTTTTCTTTTGCCTTCCTTGCCCTTGTGTGTGGGTTCTAGGTGATGGCAATTCGGAGCATCTAGTCCGTCGCATCAACCTCGAGCATCCTGGAGGGTCAAAGTGCTATCGCACTTTTGAGGCAGCTGCAGCATCATCAAGTGCTCAACCAACGCAACCCAAGCCGCCTTCCAAGCAAGTTGCGAGCAAGCCAAAGCCAAAGGTCAAGTCTTTGTCAGATATGTCTACTAGGAGTTCTGTGCGGCTCGTTGTTGTAATCTGTATTCCCAGCCTCAAGAACCGGCTCTTGTCAACCGCCCTTTCTGGAACCAGCAGCAGTGGTCTATCTACTTTTATGTGCTCAAAGCAAAGAAGAACCTTTTTGTGAGTGTCCTCTCTATTGACATTCCTTATTTGGAGAAGGATCGTGCCTACTTTGGAGAGGCTCTTGATATGTGTGCTTGGCCGAATATCCTCAAGCTCATGGAGTTCAACAAGGATTTTGATGCTGACATGGCGGCCCAATTTTATGCCATTGTTCACCTTGGCACTGTTGAGGAACAGACCATGACATGGATGACCAATGGAAGACTTATCTCTGTCAAATGGAAGGCTTTTATGGAACTTTTGGGTTATGAGGATCAGGGGCTTGACAACCCACTTGGCTTTTCCCCCACAGGGAGGCTACTTCTACTCACAAGTCTGCTCTTTGGCCCTATAGCACGGTGAAGGTTCATCCCGTCACATTGAAGAACACATATGAGTTGTTTCCCTTTTTGGATACTCTTCATCGCATCTTCAGGCACTCTTTTCCCTAGTATTAGGAACTTGGATCAGGTTCATTCCTATCTTGTGGATATGTTGCTCTTTTGCCAGCATGAGAAGGAGGCAAGCACAGGAGATTCTTTGGAGGTTTATCATGTCATGTGGTCGAAGCTCCTCTGTGCCATCACTGAGCGCAAGTGCCCCATCTATTCCCCCTACCTGGTGTTGCTTATTGAGAAGGCAGGGGCATACACTTATCCTGATGTCAGGTTGGAGACTGGTGACTTGGTCTCTCATGAGATTGTTCAATTGAGATAGAAGGAGCACTGGGGCACTCCTGTTTCGGAGACTGAGACTCATTTGGGAGACGATGAGGCTGAGGCCGACGGTGATGAGGATTATGAGCCCTCTGGAGTGGAGCCATCTTGGGCTAAGAAGCTGAAGCTGAATATGAAGTTGTTCTGTATGGAGGCTCATGGACGGTATATGGTGCATGTGTTAGAGAAGCAGTCACGCAACCGTCACAAGGTCCTTATGCGTCAACTAGGTGAAGAGGTTGCCACTGGGTCAGAGGACAAGATCACTGACGAGGAGGAGTGGGTCTCTCAGCAGTTTCCATGGACGGATTTAGAGACCGATCAGCCTGCTGCTACTATCGACGACGGAGGCACGGGCGACCATGCGGAGCTATGATGATGGGGATCTTCGGCATTGCTATCACCTGTGACCGTACTAGCACTCTTTGCCCTTTTGGTGTCTTGATGCCAAAGGGGGAGAGATTTTAGGGATTTGCCATGTCGCGAGTGCGTCTTATCTGTTGTGTTTTCCTCTCTCGTGAACTCTTTTATCGCTCGTTTGCTTTGGTTTGGTTGTGCTTGTGAGACTTGGTTACCTTGTCATATGGTGTGAGACATATGCTATCTTATTATTATCCTATGCTTGTCTAGTACTTTGTTAGTATGTGAGTTGCTTGCTTAGCTATTGTCCTTCTTATGCTCACTTACTACTTGTTGCATCCTAGCTTAAGTTTCCCATATTGTAGATGCAAGTGTTATCGGTCTATAAAATATAGGGGGAGTGTTGATCCTAGTGTGTGCGCTTTGCATTCCAAAAGCATTCTTTAATAAGTGCACAGATCTAGGGGGAGCCCGTCTATATTTTGTAGATTATGGGGTTTGCTTATTCTCTTGGTATATCTCTATGCAAATCCCGTGTTGTCATCAATCCACCAAAAAGGGGGAGATTGTTAGGGCATATTTCTCTCTAAGTGCTTTTGGTGATTGATGACAATGCTTTTGCGGACTAATCGTGTGCATTGAGCATTTTAGATATTCATTCATATGGCACGAGACGATTTCTTCCCATCTGTGTTTAAAGTGAAGACGCTGCAGTTTTCCTTCATTTCAGTTTTGGTGGACTTGAGTCGTAGGACATATCGTACTATGAAGAGGGGGTCCATATCGGCAAGGTTAGGGTGGAATCAACACGTACACATCTCTTTTGCACCCCCAGCTCTTTCCCGCATCCTTGGAGGATCCTTCGTTATCATGGAAGTGGCATTGGAGAGGAGCCAGTGATAGTACCGTGGCTGGAAGCGGCAGTACCACGGAGAGCAACAGGCGGTAGTACCATTGTAGCAGCGGTAGTACCGCCCAGAGCAACAGGCAGTAGTTCCCCTCCAGTTCCGCTCTAGTATTGCCTTGACTCGAGCCTTGCTATTCTCGTGTCGGGTTCAGCGGCAGTAGCAGAAGAGTGGGAGCGGTAGTACTGCTCATAAGCGGTAGTACCGCACCTACCACTGCTACTAGTGGCACTCGAGGGTTTTCTCCTCTGTCCCTTCTCCTTGTGCTCGTGTAAGCTACTGAGCACGGTCCCAGCGGTAGTACCGCTGGGCCAAGCGGCAGTGCCGCTGCGGCAAGCGGTAGTACCGCTCCTATGAGCGGTAGTACCGCGCGCTACGGGCTGAGAGTGGGGATAATGGTTGGATTGTTCCCCCACTGTAAAAGGGGGTCTTCTTCCTCAAGAAGACCCACCTCTTCTTCCCCCAAACTCCATTGTTGGTCCAAAGCTCATTTTTCCCCGATCTCTGTCCCTAGCCAATCAAACTTGTTGATTTTCTAAGGTTTGGTTGAGAAGGCCCCGATCTACACTTCCACCAAGAGAAATTTGATCCCCCCACTAATCCCTTGCGGATCTTGTTACTCTTGGGTGTTTGAGCACCCTAGACGGTTGAGGTAACCTCGGAGCCACATTCCTTTGTGGTGAAGCTTCGTGGTTCGTTGGGAGCCTCCAATTCGGTTGTGTAGAGAGGCCCAACCTTGTTTGTAAAGGTCCGATTGCTGCCTTCAAGGGCACCACTAGTGGAATCACGACATCTTGCATTGTGTGAGGGTGAGGAGAATACGGTGGCCCTAGTGGCTTCTTGGGGATCATTGTGCCTCCACACCGCTCCAATGTAGACGTACTTCCCCTCAAAGGGAAGGAACTTCGGTAACACATCCTCGTCTCCACCGGCTCCACTAGTGGTTATCTCTTACCTTTAATTTGTGCAAGCTATTGTTGTGTTTTATCCTTTGCTTGCACTTGTTGTTGTTGTTGTTGTTGTTGTTGTTTTTGTTGTTTTTGTTGTTGTTGTTGTTGTTGTTGTTGTTGTTGTTGTTGTTGTTGTTGTTGTTGTTGTTGTTGTTGTTGCTGCTGCTGTTGTTGTTGTTGTTGTTGTTGTTGTTGTTGAACCTTTTGTTTCTAACCCTAATTTGTTAAGAAAAGCTAAAAATTGGTATTTGCCTATTCACCCCCCTCTAGTCAACCATATCGATCCTTTCAATATCTTCACAAGTCCATTGTCACCGCAATTGACGGCAAGCTTCAAGCATGATCTCTTCGTGATGCTCCACTTGAACTTGCACTTTGCAACCTTGATGACGATCACCACTTGATGTCATCCTCCATGGGTTGTATTAGATCTTCCTATTGACGCAATCCCATGGGAAACACACCTAACACCACATAGAACTCTCATGTAGAACATGGGTTAGTACAGAAAGCGTAATGGACAATGCTTACCATACCATGGGATCACTTGATCCCACTCGGCACATCTTCTATGCTTTGTGTGTTGATCAACTTGAATCACTCTCTGTACTTACTCTTGATGAACCTTGAATCTTTCCAACTCTCTTCATTAGGATGATGTCTTGAAGGAAAACATGAATGTTCACACAATCTTCTTCTTCAAGACATGCTTGCAATAAGCTCAAGTCTCACACGACCAATCTTTGGATAATTCCTTAAAAAGCACCTTGGCCAACACATAAACTCCTTGAAATCAAGAAATGGACTTCAAGAAAAACCTATGGACAAAACCTACGAATATAACTCAAGGTAACCATTAGTCCATAGAGAATGTCATCAATTACCAAAATCACACATGGGGGCACCACATGTTCTTTCAACTGTGCATCTACATTGTGATGTTAGTTAGCTTATATTTAAGAGTTGCATTTACACAACACATGTGGATCAAGCTCCTACCATCGGCATGGTGCGGATCTGTAACAATGTGTTGGGAACGCGGTAATTTCAAAAAAAATCATACGATCACACAAGATCTATCTAGGTGATGCATAGCAACGAGAGGGGAGAGTGTGTCCATGTACCCTTGTAGACCGAAGGCAGAAGCGTTTCAATAATGCAGTTGATGTAGTCAAACTTCTTCGCGATCCAACCGATCAAGTACCGAACGTACGGCACCTCCGCGTTCAGCACATGTTCAGCTCGATGACGTCCCTCGTGCTCTTGATCTAGTTGAGTACGAGGGTGAGTTTTGTCAGCATGATAGCATGGCGACGGTGATGATGATGCTACCGGCGCAGGGCTTTGCCTAAGCACTATGATGGTATGATCGAGGTGTGTAACTGTGGAGGGGGCACCGCACACGATTAAGAGAAACTTGTGTGTTCTAGGGTGCCCCTGCCCTGTATATAAAGGAGGGAGGGGGAGGCCGGCCGGCCCTAGGGGGCGCGCCCAAGAGGAGGAGTCCTGCTAGGACTTCCTAGTCCTAGTAGGATTCCCCTCCAAGGAAGAGAAGGGGAAGGAAAGGAGAGGGAGAGGGAGTAGGAAAGGGGGGCTCCGCTCCCGGTCCCTTGTCCAATTCAGACTCAAGGGGAGCGGCCAGCCCTCCTGCCGCCCTCCTCTCTCTCCACTAAGGCCCATGGTGGCCCATTAGTTCCCCTGGGGGGTTCCGGTAACCCCTCCGGCACTCCGGTTTTACCCAAAACTTCCCAGAATACTTCCGGTCTCCAAATAACATGGTCCAATATATCAATCTTTATGTCTCGACCATTTCGATACATATCGTCACATCCGTTATGTCATCTGGGACTCTGAACAAACTTCGGTCATCAAAAACACATAACTCATAATACATATCGTCATCGAACGTTAAGCGTGCTGACCCTACGGGTTCGAGAACTATGTACACATGACCGTGACACATCTCTGGTTAATAACCAATAGCGGAACCTGGATGCTCATATTGGTTCCTGCATATTCTGCGAAGATCTTTATCGGTCAAACCGCATAACAACATACATTGTTCCCTTTTTCATCGGTATGTTACTTGCCCGAGATTCGATCATCGGTATCACTATACCTAGTTCAATCTTGTTACCGACAAGTCTCTTTACTCGTTCCATAACACTTCATCCCGCAAATAACTCATTAGTCACATTGCTTGCAAGGCTTATAGTGAGGAGCATTACCGAGAGGGCCCAAAGATACCTCTCCGAAACACGGAGTGACAAATCCTAATCTCGATCTATGCCAACCCAACAAACACCTTCGGAGACACCTGTAGAGCATCTTTATAATCACTCATTTACGTTGTGACGTTTGATAGCACACAAAGTGTTCCTCCGGTAGCTGGGAGTTGCATAATCTCATAGTCTGAGGAACATGTATAAGTCATGAAGAAAGTAGTAGCAGTGAAACTGTCGATCATAATGCTAAGCTAACGGATGGGTCATGTCCATCACATCATTCTCCTAATGATGTGGTTTCATTCATCAAATGACAACACATGTCTATGGTTAGGAAACTTAACCATCTTTGATTAACGAGCTAGTCAAGTAGAGGCATACTAGGGACGTTATGTTTTGTCTTTGTATTCTCACATGTACTAAGTTTCCGGTTAATACAATTCTAGCATGAATAATAAACATTTATCATGAAATAAGGAAATAAATAATAACTTTATTATTGCCTCTAGGGCATATTTCCTTCACAATGAACAGGGTATTGCCTGCAGTTCTGCGCTTTGGACAAGGGCGTGTTTGGTTGCTCGCGATGAATTTGCCTGCATTATATGTGTCTTAGTTGGGCCTGGCTGGAAAAAAAGGAAAATCCACCATATGCACATCGTTGGATGCCTGCATTAAAGGAACAATTTTGGCATGGCATTTTGTGTCCTGCATTGACTGTGCTGATACAACTACATGGCGTTTGGTTGCATACAAGCAGCAAGGCCTGCTTATCTTGTACCCTACGTGGCTGGTTTACCAGCTATATCTTACACACTATCACATCGATCACACCAATAAAACAACACTACAATCATGATGAACTAGATGATGGTGAAGTTTTTCAGCCCAAACTGTCGGTCTGGCTTGCCAATTTCAACACTTCATGCATGCTTGAGCACGCCCTTGGAGTAAGCATCCTTTGTCGCCTGCCTACTCTTAAACCCTCTGTAGCAGCTGTTTTTGCAACCCGTCACTTGTTCATCACATGTTTCTCATGAACTATAAACCCCTGGAACCCTCTCTTGGAATACCACATAACACTTGTCCTAACATGGTAGAAGAACATCAATTCAAGCAGCAACCAATGGATAACACTAGACATGTAACATAAGAAGCATACATGATCATACGACATAGCAAGTTCATCCTACCACTACTATGGTGCCATCCTACCATCACATCCAAAAGAGAGTGTAATCCTACCACCGTAAGTTCGTCATTAGCGTGAGGGGTTAGTATATACCACCTCATCAAAATATACAGACCAACAATAGTTCTCAAGCCCCAGCTACCACAAAATATATGTTGGCATCATCATCGTCGTCGAGGATCATGCACGTCGTCACCACCACCAGCAGAAACAACACTTGTAGTAGTGCTTGCCTAGCCAAGTCTTGAGCCAAAGCACCCTATGGGCATCTGCCATGGTAACAAACCCAACACACTGAGCCTTGTTGTCTAGCCGGTGGATTAGAGCAGCCATCAGAGCCTCTGGGCGGAAGTCACCTTGGTCCATGACGGCGTTGTAGAGGTTAGGGTGGACGACGACGGGCTTTCTCACAATAATGGCGGTTGCCACCTCCTTGACGGCCTCAGTCATGTTGGATGCTCAACTCATCCTCCATCAAGCCGCCCCTCTTCCTCTTGCTGTCAAACACAAGAATGTGATCATCACCCTTATCACAGTCGTCAAGGACGATGGTCTCTGACTCCTGGGTGTCTAGATAGTTAGGCATGGGCGAACCGAGCGGCTCAATGAAGCCCATGGCATGCTTGTCGGTTGCCATCCCATGGGAGAAGATGTGCTACATCTCGGCGTAGTTATGGATGGGTGTGTTGAGGAATTCTGTGTCCTTTGGATGGTCCTAAGAAAATCACGACGTGTTTAGTTGTGACAGGACAATGGTTGGCAAGCTTAAGCAAGGGAGGGGGGTGAGCTAACCGCGATGTGGCCTTGGTAGTGCTCTGCCTCCAAAAAGATTGAGCAGGTGGTTTGATCCCTTGAGGTGCCATTAAAGTCTCTGAGTTTAGACACTTGGATCAATCTAGCTCTCCACTTCTGTGGTGATTGTAGACCTGGGTTGCGAAGACTTCGGACCATAGAACTCGAACACCTGCTTGACAACAAAGTTCAAGTGCATATTCTTGAAGCTCTTGTCATTCCTAACCTCACTAGCTATGATCTCACACATCTTATTAAGCATGAACGTGGACAGGAATGGCTACCATTTCAGGGAGTTCCCCGTATCATCCTTCTTTGCCTTCACGGCTGCTTTTTGTGCAGCAGTAACAACAACATTTGGCACAACCAACACAAATGCTATAGGCAAAAAAGGAGGATCCATAGCAGACCCCTCGAACACATATGAATCAAGAGACATTTGGTCCTCGATGGAGTCTCAGTCATTGACATAGGATATCGGGAATTGGCTCTCCGACAGGCAATGGCCTCACTAAACACTTGTGTGCTCATGCTACAATCTTAACACACACATGGACAGTAAGCATATCACTCACTAGCAAACCATCTAGTTCAACACATCACGATATGAGTACTACACATCAACTAGCATGCTACCAATTCATGGAGTTCAATACACTACCACACAACAACATGCATGCTACCAATCAATGGAGTTCAACACACTACCACACAACAACATGCATCCTACCAATCCATGAAGTTCAATACAGGACCATACACCAACAAACATGCTACCAATCCATCACAACTAGCTACCAATCCTTGTCGACATGGAAGCATGCTACAAATCCATCACCACTAGCTACCAGAACATTACATTCGCACAGATCGACAGTGTACAATCATACAATGGTCACAGGTCTAACCCTACCGCATGCTCATAGATCTAGCTAGAACGAGTACAAAGAAGGGGGTGATCGAACTCATAGCCATCGGTGCAGCTCAAAGGAGGCGCGAAGCAGGTCGGAGAAGAGGAGGACGCGAGTCGCCGCCGCCATGTACCGCCGACCAAAGAAGAAGCGCCGCTTACCTGCTCGTAAGTGTCGACTTGCGCGGGAGGAAAAGCTCGAAGGGGGAGGGGGTGGTGGCAGGAGTTTAGGCGGTGAGGTGAAGCTGGCTATATAGGGCGACCGAATCGGCCAGAGGTGACCCCAATTTCTCCTGTCGCTTTTCCAAAGACATGCGCGAGCTTGCGCCATCTCTGTGGTCGCATAAGCTCGGCACCGCATTCCCTTCCCCTACATCGCCCAAGCCTGGCTCGTCGGCCATTCCTAGCCGACTTGGCTGGGAGATGCTTTAAAGTCCGAGCGAAGCAGGCCAAAACATGGAACGCAGACCCAATTTCGTCCCGCAAAGGCTTGATTGGGCTCTATGCGGGCAACCAAATACCCCCATTGTGCATTTTGCTTGCATGTATAGCGTCATAGGATTTTGTATTCTTCCTTTTTCTACCAATCAATACACATCAGCGCGCATCGTAAATCTGGCAGGCTTCCCTGTTTTGTAAGTACAGTAATGCTCTAATGAATGTGAGGAGAATTTTGCTTTAGGAACCACTTTCATATGGCACTTCCAGTTGCAGATACAGATGCACGGTAACATGAAATTATTCAGCTACGAGGCGACAGCAAGCCGAGTCTATTCCAATCACATGGGTTCTATTCTACACTGGGCGATGCGGCCTCAGGTTCTCCTTCTATTGCTGCTTGGGGTTTGCGGCAGGTGATGATGCTGAACTTAATGAGGCCTTTCTTGTAGCCTTGGATCATGAGAGGCATCACCAGTGCTCCCTTTATCGTCTTCCATCCTGATAATCAAGACAACAGCAAAGTGAGTTTCAGTGTACGTATATATCAGCTACAAAAAGAATATCAAACAGATCATCTCGGTTCGATGAGCAGCACAGAGAGAGAGACGAGAAGAGCATACCACTCCTTAGTAGAGAAGTGAGGCCTTTCCATGTCAGTGCTGATTGGATGACAGCAGGCCAGAACGGGGCCACGTTTTCAGACCAGTCAGCCGTTTTGATATCCTGAGAGTAGAGGAATATTTTGTGTATCAGGTAGGTCAAAAAAACAAAAAACAAATTTTCGTATCATGCAAATTTGTGTATCAGATAGGTCAAATTAATTCAATTTTTTGGGGGAAATACCTCAAGAGACAATGACTCGGCAATCTTGACATAATCCGAGGGCGAGCACCAATCTGGGAGGTAATATGCATCACAAATCTTTTTCAAAAGATTCAGCTCGTCAGGTTTCAGTGAGTCCTCCGACGGCGCGAGGTTCCTATGGCACCAGGTCACGATGATGATAGTTGCTCCTGGAGCTGCGACGCGTGCCAGCTCGCTTACAAACTGATAAAAGATTTTGTAAGATTTCATCGTAATACTCAACATCTATTTTCATACCTGATTGGACTAATTTTCTGGTTTTGTTGTTTGTCATAGGATTAACTATGTATCTTTATGCACGTAATTACATGTTCTTGAAAAAAGGTAATTACATAAATAGGTAATATGGATTTTCCAACAACACCAAGTTATTTGCAAGAGATACATATCGACCCAGTCTGTCACACAAACTGATATAATATTTTGGCAGCTTGTCTTGAACGGTTTTGCAATGACTCATACTGTTTAGTTTCTTCTAGAACTAGTATGTTTACCTTCTGTTTGTTCGGCATGTGCTCACCACTCTCCATAGACCAGACAAGATCAAACTGCCCATCAGGAAATGGTTGCTCCAGAGCATCAGCAACTTGGAAAGAAGCCTGGGCCAAACATGTGCACATTGTCACTTCCAAAACCAAACCAAACCCCAAGTAGGTCTGAGGTCAGAGATTGAAACCCCAAACTAATTGGCAAGAGCGGAACAGTAGAAAAAACCTTGTCCGACAACCCCTGCACTGCTGCGAGGGCATTTCCTCTCTCGGCTTGCACTGGGCTCAATGTGATCCCAGAGCATTGTGCTCCATATTTGTTCGCCAGGTATCTTGAGCTACCACCGATTCCGTATCCAACATCAACAATCGTTTTCGGTTTGTTTGTCGGATCGTCTGCAAGCACAGGCATTCCCTCAAAAACAGCAGTAAATCCTGCACTATACACTTGAAGTACAGATCAAGCAAATTCTCCATACATAATGACAAATTGGCCAAGTTTGTTTTGAACAAGGTGCTATATTCTCTCTAAATGTCTCTTTTAACCTTTTTTATTAATTTGAACTAGCTTGATTTCCCATGGAACTATGCTGCAAGATACTACTGAACTGAAGATGTAGTTGAGGTTATGTAACTGTAATACTTATGACTGAACATATATTCATATTTATTATTAAATTTTAGGCAGCTATAATACCTGATAAGTCTACGACATTCTTTTCATGCTATCTCAATTAAAGAAACAATGCATATATCGTCGAGAGTGAGCATAAGATGAAATCACACTCTAGCACCAAAATTACAGGAGACCCCAAACTTAATTTCTCAAAGAAAGAAGTCGTAACTCATAAAATAATTTTGAAATAAACTTAAGACAATCCTAAAAAAAGGTAAAAGCAAAAACTCTACAGAAATTGAAAGGGAATGTTCAGAAGAGAATTTGTAGGGGAGGGAATGGCTACCAGCCTACCACGTAGCACTAGTGCGGTCTTCTAAACGGGCTGATCGAGAGCTGTATTATACGTACATCTAAAAGAAACAGGTGTACTGCATAGCGTTTACTGACTTTCCTTTTAAAACAAAATTTTATACAGACTACAGTACTAAAGTATTACCGCAAATTACTAGAGAACTATAGCCTTGGGAATTTGGAGAGCACAACCACTGTGAGCCACACTCTGGTAGGAGTTCTGACTGGAGCGGCAGAACGTACTGCAAAAACATTCGCAGCTCAGGCACATTTTTGGGCCCAAATCCAGATTGGCTCGCTGGTGCCACGACGGCGAGCAGAGTGCCAGAGAGTACTGGCAGAGCAGTGATAAGACGACCAAGCTCAATCCAAACAGTGCCATCTCGTACTTGCAAAAGCAATGGTCACCAGCGTGGCAACTGGCAAGTACAGGCAGTCGGATGGATAGCTCAGCTCAATATACAGTGCACAAATCCGACCCGTGGGCTGTTGCTGGCCAGCAACGAATTGGGCCGGCACGGTTGAACCAAGCAGATAGTTCGATCTTGGTGCGAATTGCGACACGAACGTTGCTTACCGGGGACGGCGGCGAAGGCGAGGGCCTCCTCGATCATGCGGATCTGGGCGCGGCGGTGGTCGGACATGGAGGCGGCCTCGCCGGAGTCGTAGAAGCCGTGGTGCATGTGCTCGCCCCAGATGCTCTCCCACAGGCCGGACGACTCGTCGTAGAGCCCCGCGATGCCCTCCTTCAGCCCCGGCGGCGCCGCGTCGGCCCGGGCCGCGGTCGTCGACGACGCCATCGGGCGCACGGAGCGCGTCGGCCGGGAGGAGCGGCAGGACAGGCCGGGGGACGGGGCGAGCCGCGTGGCCGAGGCTCGGTCGAGGCGGCGGCGCGGCGTCCAGGCGGTGGAGAGGAGTGAGTGGAGCAGGGCGGCGGAGTTTGCCATTTTGTATTTGGAGCCTCGTGAGCGCCTGACAGCTCCGGAGGTGGAGTAGTATTTTTTATTGACGCGAGGTCACGTGGGCCACACACGCCAGTGCCAGGCAGCTCAGCGTGCCGCCGGATGCCAGACGAACGTACACCTGTGCGATTGCGGTAAAAGTTGGGGCGAAGATGGGCGGCTACGAGAGGCGAGACTCGTCGCATCTACTAGCCCATTGTCAAGCTAGCTAGCCATAGCCCACGCTACTGTGACTTGACATTGTCTCCGTGCCAAACTAGCAGTGACTCCTCTCGCTCCTTCGGCGTTTTGCTCCGGCTGGAATAGGACTAGTACTGAGCTCCTTTTGCTACCACACGTACAAATAAAAGGCCTAAATAAAACATACAAATAAAAGGAAATTTATTTTGTTAACATTGGATTTTCAGGAGAATTGGGTGAATCTAATTATGCAGTGTGTTTCCACCGTGGAGCACCGAGTTTTAAACCTACTAGAGGATCAAGGCAGGGAGACCCTCTATCTCTCTACTTATTCTTGTGTGTACCAAGGGCCTGACTGCCCTTTTGGCTAATGCGGAGGAGAATGGTTTTTTGTCCGGAGTAAAAGTCAGTAAAGATGCTCCAGTGATTTCTAATATTCCCTTTGCTAAGGATTCACTGATCCTCATGAGATCTAATGCCATGAACGCGAAGGTGCTGAAAGTAGCATTAGATTCTTACTATGCTGCCTCGGGGCAGATGGTGAGCGTAGAGAAATCAAGCATCATTTCTAGTCCCAATACGAAAGTGAACAACAATGCAAAAATCTGCACATTTTGAATCTTATGAGTGAAGCCCTCATTTGGATTTACCAGCGAATGCCGGTATGGACAAAAGCTCCTGCTTTTATTTCCTGATTGATCAAATTATTACAAAAGTTAGTGGATGAAAAGAAAAATTCTTATCTGCCAGAGGTAAGAAAATTCTCCTCAAGTATGTTGGACAAGCTATTCCCACCCGAGCCAGGCACACATGTGGACCCGACTCAGGCGCGCAAAGTAGCCCGACAAAGCCAGCAGGACGGCCCCTCGCACAGCCAACTTGACGCAGCGCCGGTGCACCTAGGTGTCACAACACGCGAGCCGCATGTGTACCCGTGTGGGGCAAACCAAACAACCCGAAAAGGCCCACGCGTGAGCCGGTGCCGCGACTGCAACGCACCCCCGGCTGGCACGACCAGACCAACACGACAAGGACTGAAGACGCCGACACGCGGGCCTGGCCAACGCTATTGCGCGTGGGCAGCGTGCGATAGTGCCGACGCGGGTGCGCCCAACGCCGCCCAATGATGGTGCCCCTAGGCGTGCCCCCGCGATACACTCGTCATGGACCGCCAATTCTGGTCACCCGGGCGCACATCGTCCAAGTAGATCGGACGACGCGTATAGGCCCCAAGAGGTCATCGCGGCAAGCCAGCGCAAATGGATGGCTCAAAGGGCTCTCTCACCCGCGAAGCCCACACGGAGGCGGGTACTCCAGGATCTTCATAAGAACAATTCCATTTATATGAATTTTAACCATTTTTTCGTCATTTTTATGTTATTTTACTTTTTATCATTTTCCTTCACGATTTTTTTAAATTAGGATATTTTGTAAATGCATTACTGTTCTTAAAAGATCATGAATATTTTAAAATGTACCTATCCTAAAAATAAGTGAACATTGTTGTATATCCATGAGCATTTTACTAAAAGTCTCTCACATATTTTTTAGAATTCCAAACATTGTATAAATTCTCTAGTATTTTTCAATTCATGATGTTTTTAATATCCATAAAGATATTTTTAATTCATGATGTTTGAAAATTAAGGAACACTTTCTAATACTTGTGAATTATTTGAATTCATTAACCTTATTTAATTCGTGAAAACTATGTCCGAGCAACCGATTTTATTTTCCCCAAACACGCGATACTTTTTTCATCAGGAGCGACCATTTCCCCCGGGATGAGTGGTACTGGAGCAGGAGCGCCTATTCCTCGCGTTACAAGAGATGAGGGCGAACCCTCGCGTCGTGGGGAGCCCCAAATGGGCCGGCCCAGCTGCGGGGGAGGCCGCGGCCTGCTTTTGATTTTCAGTTTTCTGTTCTCATTTTTTTCTTTCGTTTTGTACTTTTATTTATACTTTAAAATATTCTACATATTAAAAAATGTTGAATAAATATTAAAAATGTTGACTGAGTATTTGAAGAATATTGAATAATTAATAAAAAATGTTGAAAAAAAGTATTTGAAAAAGGTTGAATAAGTATTTAAAAATATTGAACAAGTACTTGAAAAATGTTGAACTAGCCTTTAAAAAATATTGAAATAAGTACTAAAATATTGAAAGATATTTGAAAATATGTTGAATAAGTGTTCGGACAATGTTGAACGTGTATATAAAAATTGTTGATCACTTTTTTTGACATATACAAAAATGTAGAGTGAAAACAAAAACAAACATAAGAAAAAACAAAAGGAAAAAATGGAGAAGAAAAAGAAAACAAAACAAAAAATGAAAAAAAAATGAAGGAAAAGCGAAGAACTGACAAAACGGTTTAAACAAAAAAAACATAAAAACCTTGTGAAAACCGGATCTAGTCTCCTAAAGTTGACAGGGCCCTAGAAAATGTTGCGAACAAGACTCTACCATGATGGTTATCACTGTTGCGTGTCAACCCAAAGACCTAGTATCGAAACCTGCGTGCCCCATTTTTCTTCTCCATTTTATAAACGATACTGGGCCAGCTCGAAACTGTAAATGCTTAAGCGAGACATCCCTATTCGTATCACTTAAGGCGAGATATAATCACCGCGTATCGGAGCAACCGAGTTTTTCTATTAATGAGTTATTGGGCCAGCAAATTCTAACGATTTGATGCATAGAGCATAGAAAGGTCCACATCCCGGTCAGAAATTCTGAGAGTAACTAGTTGACGAGTGCTCTTTCATGAGAGTCGCAACGATCATTTGCGGGTGGGCTGAGAGAGCACCACTTGGCACGCTCTCAGCCGCCGACTTGTCGTGCCCTGGGAGCTTCCTTCAGATTTTGTTTTTATTTTTATTTTTCCGCACGCATTTACGGCTTTTTAGATGGTTTTTCTGTTTTTTTACTCTTTGGTTTTTCACCGGTCTTTCTTAGCTTTTAGACAAGAAATGAATTTTTAAAAAAAACATTGTGCCAAAGAACACGTTTTAACTTTTTTCTTCTTCACCGTGCCTCTCAGAAACGGAAAAAACATTTTTTTTCTTCTTCTTCTGTGAGAGGCATGGCCGTGCCTCTTGTAAACAAAAAAAAACGATTTCTCTTTTTTTTCGTGAGGGGCACGGTTTTGCTTCCGCGTGAGGCACAATTTTGCTTTGGCGAGTGGCATGGTCGTGCCTCTCAGAAATGAAAAAAAATGCGTGTTCTTTTTTTGCTTTCGTGAGAGGCACGTTTTTGCTTCCGCGAGAGACACGGCCATGCCTCTTGGAAACGAAAAAAAAAACACATTTTCTCTGTTGTTTTTGCATGAGCAGGAGAGGAAATGGCTTCCGAAAAGGAAAAAACATGCTTGCTGTTCGGTTTTTTCATGATTTTTTTCTTAGAAACCTATCAACATGGATCTAGTTTTGAAGATCTCAACGAAATTTATCCAACGGTGAAAAACGGTTCGAGATTTGGACGCACGGTTTAAGAGATAAAACATTTTGAATAAACAGATCTGGAAAAAAGGAAAAACTCTCAGGTTCACATGCAACACGCCACTTGTCATAACTTACGAAGATGAGAGTGATCTTTAGAAGGAGTGATTTTGGAAAATTCTTAAGTCCGCCAGTCTTATAGAAAGGCCCACATTATCGAAACGCAATGATATCTTATATCTAAGGGACATCCTATTCCACGCCTTAAGCTACAACTGTGGATCAACTGATCGGTAGCAATCGCTTTGTTATCCACTCGCTTGCATGTTAAAAAAAAAGTACATCCAGGCCAAGAGAAAAGAGCAGATATTGGCTATCGGATAGATTATTTAAAAACATGAATTCCAAAATTTTTGTGGATTTTGAAAATATATTAAATTTTTCTTTGAAAAATATTCATGAATTAAAATTAGTATTGGATTTTCTAAATGTATATGGTTCTTAAAAGTGTTCATGAATTTAAAAAATGTGCACGAGATTTAAAAAATGTTCGCATATTAAAGAAAGTTCATGAATTTAGAAATATTAATTTATTTTCTAAAAGTTCCCAATTTTAAATTGTTCGGCAAACTAATTTGTTTTATTAATTTGAATATATTGATCAATTTATGAAATGTTAGAGAATTCAAAAAAATCACGAGTTTGGCATAATTTCATATATTGGGGAAGTTCCCAACTTTTATTCGTGATTATAAAACAAAACGAGGGGGAAAAGAGCGATTTTAAAAAAATCATAAAAATAAACCATATAAAAACAAGAAAATAAGCGGGGGAAAATATAATACACAGGGGGAAAAGGAAAATTTTGTCAAAACGAAATCGGCCATGTTGCCTTCTAGAGGCGAGACCAACACGTTGTCCCCCATGCGTAGAATAATTTTGCCCACTATTCCGTGAAAATGGCGCGGAATATGCAATTATTGAACAGTTTAGTACAAACATTGATGACAATGCAAAATGTTGGTTGTTTTCTATGCATGATTCACTTGCAGATGAAGAGTTCACCACCTTTGTAGTGACTCTTTGGACAGTGTTGGGGGTGCAATGGAAATATCAAAGCCCATTTGTTGTCCATGGCTTTGTTCGACATTACTTACACGAGCTGCGAGCAATCGAACCTAGGGTGACTCATGTGCGTGTTTCATCCCTGAATAGGTCAACACAGTGGATCGCGCCACCTGCTGGGCTAGCAAAATTAAATGTTGACGCCGTTGTTGGGAGAGGAGGATCATATGGAGTTGTGGGTGCCATCTGGAGAGATCAAGCCAGTATGTTCCTTGGTGAGTCGGCAGTGGTTTTCCCAAATATTTCTGAGCCGGCGACTTGAATCACCGGCCATCAGGGTGGTGTTGGCCTTAGCAGATTATTGTACGAGAGGAGCATTCAAGTGGCGTCAGGTTGCAAAGTGGTAGTGGACGATATACAACAGAAGAACACAACGATCTACGGGCAGGGACG